>NC_052349.1:1527018-1551800 GCF_009727055.1 Benincasa hispida | reverse complement strand
AATATAATTAAACAAATAACACTAATAATTAATTAATTAACAATTAATTAATAATAATCAATATTACATAATTATTCAAGTATATATTTAAATCATATAAAATGCATATCTCTCTTTTATCCTATAGATTTAATATGAATCTAATTCACTTTATTTTTGCTCTATAGGCTTTATATGAATCCAATTCATATTAATCTGATATTCGAATCTTATTCAAATATTATCTTATTATATACATTTAGTTATAAAACATGTCTATAATTAATTATATACTATAATGTATCAATATACATCATACTTTATATTAATCATATCATATATGATTAATATATTTCTCATTCCAAAACTACTTAGTTCTTTTTTAACCTTTAATGAGCTAATAGATGAGCTAATAGACCAATATATTAGAAGCTCTAATGATTCAAGATTAATTAATTAAACACTTTAATTAAATTAATCAACGTATATTAATTGCGGGTCATTTCACTAAAGACTCACAACTGCACTCTTCGCACTGTAGATATATTTTGTGTTGGATAAAACCAATCATCAGTAAGTTGACCCTTCATAAATTGCTCATAATTACAACTGGGTCAAGTTATCGTTTTAACCCTGTAATTACTACTTACTCCTTAAGTCCCATTGGTCTTCTAATGAACAACCTATTTATGGTCATATGATAAACAAATCCTTCTTGGGCCAATAAGAGGGAGGGACCCCTTGTTCTAGTCCTAGAGTTAACACTTAAGGGAGCAATTCATCTACTTTCCCTAAAAGCAAGAATGAATAGACTCCATCTTGTGTAGCTATGTTCCTAACTCCTTACTTGGACAAATCTCCAAAATAGTAGGCTTATTGAGTCGGCAACACGAGCCATTTCCACCCATACAAATCAAAGGACCGCCTTTATAGACAGGAGTTCATATCTCACTCAGTATTGAGATCGAGTTATCTATGGTCATCCTATGAAATATTAGTCTCTTCAATTGATAGTGTTATAAAGAAAGATTAATCATTCCATGGTCCAGTCTTATACATACTCTTTGTACAGGATACCTCCACTCACATGTCTCTACATGAACGATTTGGATCAAATCGTTTGTAATATTTACCACTTTGTAATATTTACAAAGTGGGTTTTATGAGCAATGTCACCGAGATAAGACACCAGACCTTATCCATATACTACAGACTTTTTAGGTTTATACTAGAACATGATCCACTTATATGTCTAAGACGTACTGTTTAAGCTATAGTAAATAACATTGGATCTTAGTTTATTGGATTGTGTTAGTGCAATCTAAATTTCGAATAAAATACTTTTTTTTTGTTAAAAATTAACTCGTATTTACAAATTATAAACTACGAGATCCACGAGACTTGGGACACTAATACCAATAGAGGCTGGGGCATTGAAATGCACCTCAAAAGTGCATTCTTAGGTTTATATTGTTGTTGGTTTTATTGCATAAAAAAGTTATTTTTTGATTTATTTATCTATTTTGTAGGAAACGAGCACTTGGAGTAGAAAGAGTCAAATTTGAAGTAAAAAGACTAAAATACCCCTTAGAATAGTCAAACTTTGACCCAAGGCTAAGAATAAGTCAAAAGAGGGCTAAAAAGTGTGGAGCAAGGACAACATGACCCATTTTCTCGAGAGGTTTTTGTGCAGATTTTCTGTCGTTCGCCATCTTTAGTGCATCATTAAAAGCATCCGACTGTCATCCATCATTGTTTGTTCATCATGGAAAGGCAACTTCGGAACGTCCAACACACTATTTTTAAAGAGCGTCACAAGGGTACGACAAATCCTGCTTATTTGAGTTCATTTTTGCTGTATTATAGAGGAGGTTCCTTTTAGAATTTTTATAAACTTCATCAAGGCCTCCACTGGGGTCTGAGATTAGGGTAGAGACAACATTGTGGAGCTTTAAAGGAGTGAAGATTTGAAGAGATTGTTGGGTTGTGATTCTGAATTTGAGGACGACAGTCAAGAGTCTGGCTTGCATCTTCTTCTCTTTTTATTTCTCTATTTCTTTGAGTTTGGATACACTATGAATGGTCTATATTTATACTGTACCAATGAGTGATTATTGTAGTTCTATGGTTTTTGGTTTTTGTTGTTGGATTGTTTTAGATTATGTTGGTTGTTTCTTGGAATTGA
The DNA here is from genome assembly GCF_009727055.1 of Benincasa hispida. NCBI lineage: Eukaryota > Viridiplantae > Streptophyta > Magnoliopsida > Cucurbitales > Cucurbitaceae > Benincasa > Benincasa hispida. The sequence continues at coordinate 1,549,636 of NC_052349.1, read as the reverse complement.
TTGATTGTATAGATTATTTTAGCATGTTTATGTTCATTGCTTCAAACAATTGGTCATTGTTTGGATGATATTACTTGGTGTTTTGCTTGAGAGTGAGGACATTGGGTTATATCTAGCATGCTAGATTGTTAATCGAATATACATAAAAGTGATAGAAGATTAATAAAGATAAAAATAGAGAATCTTAATTCAACGCTTAATTAATCAATTACATGAAAGTGAGTTGATAATTAGATGTTAGATAGGGGTAGAACTAAAAAGTGGAAACTTGAATTAAAAACTCTTAGATCTATAATTTGCATAAAATCAATCTAAGGCACAAACAATCAATCTAGTTAATCCATCGATGGGACCATGATCCTAGGGCGTGTCTTTGTTTGTTCTCAACCGATGTTATCTTTTGTTCACTTTTTAGGATTAGACTAATTAAATTCTCATCACAGTCCGGTCTTCTATATAAAACTGGAAGGATCTCTGAATAGCTAGACGAAACAAACCAATTTCCTAAGGATGATACTCAATCTCTTGACCATTTTACTATATTATAGTTTGACGTGTGTGTTTGTGCATATCAGGTGTGCAATAACACTCCCTGTTCTACGCTCATGTGCATATGATTTTCCATCAATCTCTGAAGCGCCCGACGCTATCACCTTTCCTCAGCTACTGGAAAAAGTGTCGCTGTGCTAGCTCTCTAAGGGCAAAATTGTCTTTTTATGTCTTTAAAGCTCCGGTTGCTTGATTTCACTTCTGATAGCTCCAAATCAACCTTGAATGGACTACAAAGCTCTAAAATGCATGATTTACTTGAGAATCCTACAAAATAGACATTTAAATACATTATACCTAACAAGCAAAATGGATAAGAACATAAAAATAGCTTTTTCCGAGAGCTATAAAAAATCCAGGTGGAGAAAGCTTTAAAGAGGAGATACGAGGGTTTGGGGGAAAAGAACTAGGTTTCAGGGTTGGTTGAGAGAGATCAGATTTATGAGATAGACATGTGAAGGAAGAGAGAGAGACGCATGAGGAAGAGTGGTAGTCATTATTTTGAACTCATGATATATGATATTGATGAGATAACAATTTGGCCCCCCAAACACTGAGTTGGGTTTTAAACCCAACTCATAACATCTCATATCAATCCCCAAACAACCCCCTTTTGATATGATATATTGTCAATGTAGATTGTACACAGTACATAATGAATTATAAAAACTTTATTCTACATCTATAAATGGAGACAAAGGAAAGAAAAATAGAATTAAAAAATGGATCAGTTTCATTCTTTACATAAAAAAAGCCAAGACAACCAAAACACAAGCATTAAAATATAATTGTCAAAATAATAATAATAAAAAAATACAAATATTGTTATGAATATTATAATAATAAACAGATGCTTATTGCTTAGTGTCCCAAAGCCATGTATCACCCTTCATATTGTCTATATGCCTTGTAATTATTCATGCTTGGTGTCCATGTAAGTCCACATCCTACTTGCCACTTTGCCTATAAATAGTAGCATTTGATAGATTTTAAAATTACACATACATCAGTGAGAATTCTACATCAAAATTTCACTAATTTACATATTATCCAATTTTATAATTTTAGTTATTTTATGTTTTATTATATTTTATATATTTAATATTTAAATATATTATTATATTATATTTTCTCCATATCCGTGTTCCCGCTCTCAATTTCACAACACGTTATCAGCACAAGTTTCTATCGTTTTTTCCGCTAAAGATAGGTCTTAAAGGTATGTCAGTTTTTTCCTCTTCGTTATAATTAATAAATTTAATATTATTTTGCATATCCAATATTTATTAAATTTCGAACAAAAGTATAATATTTTATGGTAGTGTTGCCATGACAAATCTCGCAAAATTAGAATTTTTTGCCCTTGATATTAATGGTAATAATTATTTGTCATGAGTACTTGATGCTGAAATTTACTATGAACTTGGGAGAAACAATTAAAGAAGAAAATACGACATCCAATCAGGAGAAAGCAAAAGCTATGATTTTCCTTCGTCATCATATCCACGAGGGATTGAAAATGGAGTATCTTACAATAAAAGATCTCTCTATTTTGTAGAAAAATTTGAAAGAGAAGTAGGATCATCAAAAAACAGTTATTCTTCCTAAAGCTCATTATGAGTAGATGCACTTGAGGCTACAAGATTTCAAATCAGTAAGTGATTACAACTCCACATTATTTAAAATCAGTTCAAAATTGTTGTTATACGGAGAAAAAATTATTGATGCTGATATCTTAGAGAAGACATTTTCTATATTTCATGTCTCAAATATGCTCCTGTAGCAGTAATATTGAGAGAAATGTTTTAAACAGTATTCTGAATTAATTTCATGTCTTCTTGTGGTCGAACAAAATAATGAGTTATTTATTTTCGTGGTCGAGGTCGTGGTCGCGGTCAAGGTCGTGACCGTGGCAAAGGAAGAAATAACTATTATTTTCGTGGTGGTCATTTTAATCATTCAAATTTCAAAAGAACCACACAAAATGATGATCACATAGGAAAAACTCCACAATATAAGAGTTAAAAAATGTTGAAAATAAATGCTTTCGATGCGGAATAACTGAGCATTGGTCACGTAACTGCCGTACATCAAAACACTTCGTTGACCTCCATCAAGCCTCTCTTAAGGAGAAAATAAAAAACGTGGAAGCAAATTTTGCATACTAGGACAATGATATATTTGACCCATCCCATATGAAAAAATTTGGATGTGGCGGATTTTTCTGAATCCTTTGAAGAGAAGATTGGTGCAGTTGATGGAACATCAAGTGTTTCTTTTGATTTTGAGAATATCTAGACTTAGTATTATCGTTTTCCTTTATCTATCTTCATGTTTTTTTAAGTAACTTTTGTATATTTTAAGTTTTGTTTTTCTTATTGTAATTATTTTCTTTTAATGAAGAAACATGGATCATTTTTATATATTGGGTGATTAAAAAATGAACAAAGAAGATCTATGTCTGGCAGATAGTGCAACTATACATACAATACATTACAAATAAAAAATACTTTTCTAATTTGACAATGCTGAAAGCAAAAGTAAATAAAATATCAGGTTTTGCAAATTTGATCGAAGGTTTTGGAAAACCAAATATTATTTTGCCTAGAGAAATAAAATTTACAATTGACGATGCTTGTTCTCTAGTCAATCAAAGAGAAATCTTCTAAGTTTTAAAAATGTACGTTGCAATGGTTATCATATTGAGATTGATAGTAAGAATAATATGGAATATCTATATATCATATCCACTGTCTTAAATGAAAAACGTATATTGGAAGAGTTGTCTGCTTTATCTTTTGGATTATATTATACTCATATAACGAGTAATTGAAACATATGCAACAATGAACCTGAAGTTCATGAATCCAGACATATTTACAATTTGGCATGACCGATTGGGTCATCCACGATCTATAATGATGAGAAGAATTATTGAGAATTCAAATGGACACCCATTAAAGTTCTAAAAGATTCTTCAATCTAATGAATTATCATGTGATGCTTGCACTCAAAGAAAATTGATAATTAGACCATCACTAGTTAAAGTGGGGACTAAGTCACCTGCATCTTTTGAACGAATTCATGGTGATATATGTGGACCTATTAACTCACCAAGTGAACCATTTAGATATTTTATGGTATTAATAGACGCATCCAGTAGATGGTCACACATGTGTTTATTATCAAGTCAAAATATTATATTTGCAAGATTACTTGCTCAAATAATTAAGTTAAGAGCACAATTTTCTGATTATACAATTAAGACCATTCGTCTTGATAATGCTGATGAATTTACAAAATGGTTTAGTAGAATCATTTATAAAACGTTTACAATTAATTGCAAGACCATTACTTATGAGAGCTAAGCTTCCTTCATCTGTATAGGGATATGCTATTTTGCATGCAACGTCACTTGTATACATTAGGCCAGCAGTTTATCATTAGTACTCGCCATTACAGTTAGCTTATGGTCACGAGCCAAATATTTTCCATTTGAGAATTTTTGAGTGTGTAGTATATGTTACAATTGCTCCACCACAACACACTAAGATGGGTCCCCAAAGGAGGTTAGGAATATATGTTGGATATGATTCCCCATCAATTATTAAACTTGAAGCCCTGACGGGTGATGTATTTATTACACGATTTGCCAATTGTCATTTTAATGAGACAAATTTTCCAACATTAGGGGAGGAATTAAGAAGTTGAAAAAAGAAATTACATGGAATACATTGTTATTGTCTCATATAGATCCCTGTACAGCTTAACGTGAACTTGAAGTTCAAAAAATAATTCATTTGCAAAATATAGCAAATCAATTACCAGATGCATTTATAGATGCAAAGAAAATAACTAGGTCACATATACCAGCTGCAAATGTTCCATTGCAAATTGATATCTCAACACGACAAGTTATCACTATTGAGTCTGGAACACGCCAGAAACGTGGTAGACAAGTGGGTTTCAAAGATAAAAATCCTCGAAAATGAAAAATAATTAATAGAGAAAAAGACTTGGTTGAGGATGTAAATACCCATGAAGAAATCCCCGACATGACTAGTGAATACCTAAAAATAATAATGAGATTTCAATAAACTATGTCATGTCAGGAAAAAGATGGATCGTACTAATGTAATTTTTGACAACATTTTTGCGTATAATATTGCTCTTGATATATATTTGAAAATGAGAATCTTGAACCAAAATAATATCGATATAGAAAAGATTGGCTTCAGTGGAAAGAAGCAATTAAGGCAGAATTAAACCCAGTTTCAAAATGTCAAGTTTTTAGATCAATAGTCCGAACACCAGATGGTGTTAAACATATGGGATACAAATGGATATTTTTAAGGAAAAGAAATGAAAATAATGAGGTCACAAGATATAAAGCAAGACTAATTGCACTAGGTTTTTCACAAATACCTGTTATTGATTATGAGGAGACATATTCTCTAGTGGTGGATGCAATTACACTAAGATATTTAATTGGCTTGATTGTGTATAAAAGTCTGGATATGCATCTTATGTATGTAGCCATAACATAAGAATTCCAGAAGGATTTAAGGTACCTAAAATATATACATCAAATTCTGGGGAATGGTATTTAATAAAATTACAGAGATCACTATATGGATTGAAACAATCAGGACGAATGTGGTACAATCGCCTGAGTGGATATTTAATGAAAAAAGGATATCAAAATAATTCAATATGTCCGTGTGTCTTTATAAAGAAATCATAATAAGGATTTGTTATTATAACGGTATATATTGATGACTTGAATGTAATTGGAACTCCTGAAGAGCTTTCAAAGGCAATGCATCTTAAGAAAGAATTTGAGATGAAAGATCTCGAAAAAACAAAATTTTGCCTTGGTTTGAAAATTGAGCATTTAGTAGATGAAATATTTATTCATCAGTCAACTTATACAGGAAAAATTTTGAAAAGATTTTATATGAACAAAGTACATTAATTAAATATTCCAATGGAAGTCCATTTATTGGATATAAAGAAAGATATATTTTGACCTTGAGAAGATAATGAAGAACTTCTTGGTCCTGAACTACCATATCTTAGTGCAATTGGTGTACTTATGTATCTTGCTAATAATACAAAACCAGATATTGTATTTTCGGTAAATTTATTAGCTAGATATAATTATTCTCCTACAAAAAGACATTGGAACAAAATTAAGCGTATACTCCATTATTTTCGAGGAACAATCGATATGTGTTTATTTTATTCAAATAAATCAAATTTTGATTTAGTTGATTATGCATATTCTGGATATTTATCTGATCTACACAAAGCTAGATCTCAAATAGGTTATTTGTTCACATGTGGATGAACTGCTATACCATGGTGATCGGTGAAACAAACTATAACGATCACTTCCTCAAATCATGCTGAAATTCTTGCAAATCACGAGAATAGTCGAGAATGTGTATGGCTAAGGTCAATAACTCAACAGATTCATGAAACTATGGCTTTTCTTCTAATAAAAATCTTCCAACAATATTATACGAAGACAACACAGCTTGCATAGCCCAAATCAAAGGAGGATATATTAAAGGAGATAGAACAAAACATATTTCGCCGAAGTTTTTTTTACACTCATGATCTTGAAAAAAATGGCGACATCACTGTACAACAAATTTGTTCGAAGGATAACATGACAGACTTATTTACAAAGGCATTACCAACCGTCACTTTTGAAAAATTGGTGCACAACATTGGAATGTGGCGACTTAGAGATCTTAAGTGATGTTTTTCGTGAGGGGGAATAAATATATTGTATTCTTTTAAGAGTATGTATTATATGAAATATGTACTTTTTTTCCTTCATTAGGTTTTTTCATAGTAAGGTTTTAACGAGATATATTTCATATATATATATATATGAGCATCTAAGGGGAAGTATTATGAATATTATAATAATAAATAGGTGCTCATTGCTTAGTGTCCCGAAGCCATGTGTCACCCTTCATGTATAATTATTCATGCTTGGTGTCCATATAAGTCCAAATCCTACTTGCCACTTGCCTATAAATTATAGCATTTGGTGGATTTTAAAATTACACATACATTGGTGAGAATTCCACTTCAAAATTTCACTAATTTACATATTATCCAATTTTATAATTTTAGTTATTTTATTTTATATATTTAATATTTAAATATATTATTATATTATATTTTCTTCATATCCGTGTTCCTATTGTGCTCTTCAATTTCATTAAAAAATATATTTTTTAGGTTTTGAACTCAAAATTCACGGTAACCATATACATTATACAAATAGTTATGGCAAATTCATCACTTCCATTTATTGTATCCATTGAACTTGCCTTCATGCTTTCCAAATTTCCCATGTTTTAAATTTTAGTGACCAAAGCCATGAGGGCGTGCATGAGAAAGGCTATAAGCGTCGTAAGCAGGTTGTCCATTTAATTCGCGGGCGGACCCTACGGGACCCACTTCGAACGAAGGGGAGAATTCCAAATACACGGGAAATGGGAGAGGAGTGGGAATCTTTCTTCCATTTACCTTTCGGGTGGACGCGGGATTATATTCCTTGGCCCTACCCCGAGCCCCACCTCGGTCTTGAGTAAAATAAAAAAAAAAAAAAAAAAAATATATATATATATATAATATTATAGAAAGGTGTCTCTCCCTAACGATTCACCCTAAGTCGCTTTACCCTCAAATCTCATCTCACGATTTTGGACCCTTAACCTCTCTGCTCCTTCGACGGTCATCCCGTCGGCGTCTTCCAAAACCTCTACTCCTTCAACGTCTCACCCTCGCGGGTAAGAACTAAACTAAGAAAGAACATAGCAATATGGTGGGGTAATGTTTGCATAATAAGTCTAATAAGTTTTACAATACAAAAAAATAAAGGAAAGAAAGGAATAATTAATAGGGGGAGAAAAATCAAACTACGTAAAAATTAAAACAATAAATTGACCGACCGACCGACTTTGGACATAGTCTAAACGGAACATGGTTGGTTTGGTAGCAGTTTAGTCGAAAAATCGATTCCGACCGACCAGTACTCACCCCTACTAGTAATGCTTATAGCATAAATCTACTCAAATTTCATGTGTTTTACCCTCTCCAACGCCTATTTCAAAAGCTAATAAGGAATATGTGTTTTCAAAGGTAATAAACAAGTAGCTTGAAGGAGCGAGGTACGTAAAATTTACATTCTAATTCTAAAAATTTTAAATATATTTTAATCTCTTCTGATTTAAGAAGCTGTCCCTTCTTGCTTCTTTACCCAAAATCTCTTGACCATTAGCAATTAGCACCCGCATTCAATCAACAAAAGAAGATTATTAAGGCTTCATTTTAGTAACTATTTGGTTTTTTTAGTTTTTATTTTTGAAAATTAAGTCTATAGATACTACTTCCACCTCCAAAATTTTCCCTTAATTATTTACTTTTTACCAATAGTTTAAAAAACCAAGCTAAAATTTGAAAACTAAAAAACACTACAAGAAAAGAAGTTAGGTCGTCGGGAGAGACGATCACTCCCGACGAAGTAAAGGACCGTCGGGAGTTCCCCAGGAACTCCCGACACCATAAAGGTTCATCGGGAGTTCTCCGGTCTCCCGGGTGGCGTTGGGACTTCTCCACCGAAAGATCACTCTTTTCTTTAAATAAAAACCCTAATCTTCGCCGAACGGATTTCCTTCTTCTCCCTTGATGCCCCCGCCCATCTTCACGCCTGCCCTTCCCTCTTCGCGCCGCTGTCTGCTGTCCGCCACCTCCCCCCTTCATTGCTTGTTGTTTATTTTCAAGCTTTCATCAAGGTTCGTGCAAATCCATTTCATTTATTTTCTCTTATTTTGTATCTTAATTTAAGCCATTGTTTTTAATTTCTAGCATGTTGGTAATGTTGGTAATGTTTAATTTTTAGCGTGTTACTAATGTTGGTAATTAATGTTGCCAATGTTTAATTTCTAGCATGTTGGTAATCTAATGTGAATTATGAATTATGGATTGTTGATGTTATTGTGGATTGAGTTTTTTTTTTCTTTTAATGCTTAAGGTTATGGGTTACTTAATTTAGAAAAAATATTGTATTTAACGCATTTAATATTTTAAAAAAGTTTAAAGAATCTACTAGACATAAAACTAAATTTTGTGTCTAATAGAAAATTGAACTTTAAAGTTTGTGTCCAATAGACTTGTAAATTTTAGAAGATGTTGAATAGATGAAAGGCCTATATTAGACAAAAAATTAAAAGCTTGGAAATGTACTAAATAAAACATTTGAAAGTTGTTAAGACAATTTAAGCGGTCTAGGGATCTATGTGTTTATTTTGCCTTAAGAAATGAAAATTATGAAACTTAATGCTTAATAATACTTTGTACTTTGTCCTCTAATCTAGGTTATTGTTTTGGATTAGAAGTTGGTCAGAAAATATTTATTTTTAAGGATGAATAAAGAATGGATTAAACTAAGGAATAAGTTATCAGTGGAGTATAGAGAAGGAGTATCACAGCTTTTAGATATGACAAGGTTTCATGTAAATGATTTCGGACGAATAAGATGTCCATGCAAGAATTGTATGAATTCAATTTGGGAAAAGATAGATATCGTGGAACGACATTTATTAACATATGAAATATCTCCCCTATATTGTGAATGGGTATATCATGGAGAGCCAATAATCTTATCTAAAAGTCATACAAGTCATTCAATAGAAGATGTTGAAGTAGATAGTATAGAGAGTAATGCTATCGAAGAAAATGAGATGTTGAATCTTATAAACGATTTACAAGTTCTAATTGAAAATGAAAATGCAAATGAAGGAAGGATTGAGAATGAAATGTCCTTTAATGGTTAAGAAAGAGATACCAAAAACTTATTCGAGGATTTAATGACCGAAGCACGTAATGAATTATACCCTAGGTGTTCGCAATTTTCGTCCTTAAACTTTTTAGTGAAGTTAATGCATATCAAATTCCTGAACGGCTGGAGTAACAAATCGTTTGACATGTTGCTGGAATTGTTAAAAGCAGCGTGCCTAGCTAATACCTCTATATCTACTTCCTTTTATGAAGCCAAGCGAAATTGCATGATTTAAGCCTAGGTAATGAGTCTATTCATGCGTGCAAATATGATTGTGTATTGTATTGGAAAGAGTTTGTAGATTTACAACAATGCCTTGTTTGTGGTGAGTCTCGGTACAAAGTTAATGATGGCAAGGGTAAAAAAAAATACCACATAAGGTATTGCATCATTTTCCATTGATACTGAGATTAAAACGATTGTTTGCATCAAAAGAAGGTGCTTCTGACATGAGAGGACACAAAGATAAGCGAGTTGAAATGGATGATGTATTGTGACATCCAGTTGATGCAGAGGGGTGGAAACATTTTGATCGTGAATTCCCTCATTTCGCTTTAGATCCTCGAAATGTTTGTTTGGGATTAGCTTCGGATGGCTTCAATCCGTTTGGAAATATGAGCACTTCTTATAGTATGTGGCCTATGGTGATAATTCCTTATAATTTTCCCCCTTGGAAATGCATGAAGGAAACAAACTTCTTCACGTCTTTGCTCATACCTGGTCCAAAATCTCCTGGAAGGAAATTGATGTTTACTTCAACCTGTTAGATTGAAGAAGTTGAAAGAGTTGTGGATAATTGGTGTGCGACACTTATGATTCTGTTGCTGTGTAGAGTTCTTTTCAAACTATAATCTCTATTATTATGGACGATTAATTACTTCCCTGCGTACGGTGACTTATTGGGTGGAGTACAAAAGCTTATCAAGCATGTCCAATATGCAAAGAAGATAACTCGGTCCTTCGGATAAGAGGGAAAATATATTATGGGACATCGAGTTATCCTTCTGGAGAATTTAGTTGGCGTCGAAGTAGACAACATGATGGAAAAAGTTGAACAGTAGACCTCACCAGTGAATGGAGAAGAGATATTACAACAAATAAATACGCTAAACTATTTCTGTGACTTAGCAACATCCATCGAAGCAAGATAGAAAAAGAAAGCGAATTCTAAACTGGAATAAAAAAGTATTTTTTCAACTTCCATATGGTCAGGCTATGTTACGACATAAATTGGAGTAATGCATATTGAAAAAAACATATGCGACATATTGGTGGCACATTGTTAAATATTGAAGGAAAGAAAAGGATACATCGAACGCCGATTGGACTTAAAAAGATTTGAAGATTAAGAAGTTGATACAATCGAGAACAGATTTATAAACACACGCAGCATACACATTAACAAATGGTGAACGAATTTCATTTGTAAGTATTTGAAATTAGTGAAATTCCCTGATGATTTATCTAACATATCACGATGTGTGAATGACAAAGATGGAAAATTCGGTGGGGCTGAAAAACACGACTGTCATGTTTTGCTTCACAAGCTACTCCTTATTGGTATTGAACTTCGAGCATACGTACCAAAAATGTATCCACTACTATTGTTGAGTTGTGTACATTCTTTCGTGACTTATGTGCAAAGACAATATGTGTAAGTGATTTGAATAGACTACAAGCAGACATCATAGTCATACTTTGTAAATTGGAGAGAATATTTCCACCTGCCTTTTTCGATGTAATGGTACACCTTGTTGTTCATCTATCATATGAAACCAAAGTCGTGGGTCCAGTTAGTTACAGTTGGATGTATCCTATTGAAAGAAGTTTACGAACATTAAAACAATTTGTACGGAACAAAGTACGTCCCGAGGGGTCTATAGCGGAAGAATATGCAATGAATGAATCATGGAACTTCTGCTCGCGATATCTAAATGGGATTGAAACGAGATTCAATATAGATAAACGAAATGATGATAGCATTCCCGATCACGAGATATTTGGTGAATTTGAATTATTTAGACAGAGGGTACGACCATTAGGGGCGTCAACTTTACGAACGCTATCAGCAGAGGAAAAGTGTATTGCGCATTGGTATATTCTCAACAATTGTAAAGAAATAACAGACTATTGCAAGTATGTTTCAAACTTTTTCCTTTTCTAAATTCTAGTGTATCTCCTTTGATATAACATTTAAACGATAAATATTGTAGGCAACATTTGAGATTAATTCGTTCTGAAGTTCAAAGCGCCTCTGACTTATATATAAAACATCAACGCAAATTTCCAGATTGGTTTAGATCTCAGGTATACATAGTCTTTTTGTAGGCAACGATTGAGGGATGATTCATTTTTAATGTATACATAATTATTAGGTTCTACAACGGTGCGAGAGATAAGAAATCTTTGATGATTTCTTCTCACTTGCAATGGGACCTTCGTCTGAGGTGCACTCTTACAATGGATGCATTGTTAATGGGGTACGGTTTCACATTGTAGAGCGTGATAATCGTTGAGCTACACAAAATAGTGGAGTCCTAGTGGCCGGGGAGATCAGTGAGAACACAAGTGTGGACAACAATTTCTACGGTGTTGTAGATGAAGTATTAGATTTGCAATATGTGAATAGAAGACACATTTTCTTGTTGAAGTGTAGATTGTTTGACACAGATAACAACAAAAGTAATAGGACACATGTAGATTTAGGATACAAAGCGATCAATACATCACACTTTTGGTATGTCGACGAGCCTTTCATCTTTGCTATCCAAGCACAACAAGTCTTTTACATTGATGACATCAAACATGGTAGCAATTGGAAAGTTGTTCAAGTAGTCCAAAATAAACAAATATGGGATGTACCGGAAGTAGATGATGTTGAAAACGCACAACTAGATTTACTAGAAATTGTTGGTGGCGTCGGAGTGGATGAAACCATTGAGGAGGTTACTTATGCAGAGTTGACGTTGATCCTACAGTTGTGGAAAGACCAATTACTATACATAGCGATCATGATTTCATAAACGATGATGATGAAGAACAATTATCTCCCAATAACAGTTCAAGTGCTGATGAATAATGTGAAACGATGTCAACAGTTCAATAACAGTTCAAGTGCTGATGAATATTGTTTTCTCTCTTTTATGTTTCTATAGAAACGATGTCAACCCCTAATAATAATTTGAATTAGATTACGATGATGAGTAATGATGTATCTACTAAATTCTCTTTTTCTCTAGCTTACACGTATTTTGGATCTAGTCGTATCTTATACAAACACAAAAGAGAGAAACTCAAATATTATTTTAACAATATAATACGTGTAAGGCTAGTAGAGAAAAGATGAATTTAGTACATTAATATTACTATCATTCGTAATCTATTCAATAATATAGGGTTGACATCGTATCATACAAACACAAAAGAGAGAAAACAATAGAATTCATAACAATAAATACGTGTAAGCCAGAGAAAAAGAGAATTTATAGATATCATCATTACTCATAATCGTAATCTAATTCACAATTTTAATTATGTGTTGACATCGTTTATAGAAACATAAAAGAGAGACAAAATCAACTATTATTCAAGCACTTTTTGAACTGTTTATTGAACTGTTGACATCGTTGTCAAATTAATCATAGCACTTTAACTTGTTATTGGAAGATAATGTTCTTTCATCATTCATACCGTTTATGAATCCATGATCGTTATTGCTTAGAACTGGTCCTTTCCACAACTGTATTAGGGATACAACTGTTCAACTCTGCATAAAACCTCCTCAATGTTTTCATCCATGCGACGCACAAAATTTCTAGTAAATCTAGTGTGCGGTTTTCAACATCAATCTACGTCATGTAACATTCCATTATTGTTTTATTTTTGGACTTACTGAACAACTTCCATTCTAACCATGTTTGATTCCAGTCAATGTAAAAGACTTGTTTGCTTGGATAGCTCAAAATGAAAGGCTCGTCGACATACCAACAAGTTGTGATGTAATTGATCGCTTTGTATCCTAAATCTACAGTGTCACTATTATTTTTGCATTATTTGTAGTCAAAATCTACACTTCAACAAGAAAATGTAGTTCTGTCTATTCACATTATTGCAAATCTAATCTTCACTCTACACACGTAGAAATTGTTGTCCAACACTTGGTGTTCCTCACTATTCCCCGGCCCACTAGGACTTCACATTTTTGTAAGCTCAAACGATTTATTCACGCGCTACAAATGATGGAAACAGTACCATCATAACAATAGCATACCTAAGATTGCCTCAGACGAAGTGATCCATGACAAGTGAGAAGAAATAATCAAAGATTTAATATCTCTCGCACTTGTAGAATCCTAATATTATGTATTACATTTAAAATGAGATCATCCTCCAATCGTTGCCTACAAAAAGGAGTATGTATATCTGAGATCTAAACAATCTGGAAATTTGCGTTATGTTTTATAATATAAAAGTCAGAGCGCTTTTGAACTTTCAACGAACATTAATCTCAAATGTTGCCTACATAAATTTATCGTTTAAAATTATATCCAAAAGAGATACACTATGAATATTAGAAAGAAAAAGTGGAAACATAAATGCAATAGTCTGTTATTTTCTTACAATTTGTGAGAATATACCAATGCGCATACCTTTTCTTCCTGCTGAAGCTTTCGTATAAGTATGCGCCCTATATGTCGTATCCCTCTGTCTAAATAATTCAAATTACACAAATAATATCTCGGGATCGGGGAATGCTAATCAATTCATTTCGTTAATTCTTATATTGCATCTCGTTCAATCCCTTTAGAATCTGCTGACGCAATTCCTGAGTTCATTTCATTGCAATTCTCCGCGTACTAACCCCTCGGACGCTACTGTTCCGATACAAATTTAAATGTTCGTAAAATTCTTTCGAATAGATACATCCAATGTATACAACTGGACCCAACCGACTTTCTTTCATATGAATAGATGAACAAAAGGTGACCATTACATCGGAAAGAGCAGGTGGTAAATAATTTATTCTCTCAATTTAAAAGTTTGACTATGATGTCTGCTTGTCAGTCTATTCAATCACTTACACAATTGTCTTTTGCACATAAGTCACGATAAGAACTGTACCACAAACTCAACAATTAGTAGTGGATACATTTTTGGTAGTATGCCTCGAAGTTCAATACAATAAGGAGTAGCTTGTGAAGAAACATGACAGTCTGGTTTTCAGCCCCGAATTTTCCATGCTTTTGCATTCACACATTGTGATATGTTAGATAAATCATCGGGAATTTCATAATTTCAAATACTTACAATGAAATTCTTTACCATTTGTTAATGTGTATGCTGCGTGTGGTTTTATAAATCTGTCTCGATTTATCAACTCTTAATCTTCAAATATTTTAAGTCCATCGGCGTTCGTTATCCTTTTTTCCTTCAATATTTTAACAAATGGCCACCAAATATGTACGCATTATGTTTTTTAATATGCATTACTCCAATTTATGTCGTAACATAGCCTGACCATATGGAAAGTTTGAAAAAATACTTTTTTATATTCCAGTTTTAGAAATTCGCTTCTTTTTCTATCTTAGCTTCAGAATGGATGTTGCTAAGATACAGAAATGTTTAGCGTATTTATTTGTTGTGAATTATCTTTCTTCCATTCACTGTGAGTCTACTGTTCAACTTTTTCCATCATGTTGTCTACTTCGACGCCAATTAAATTCTACAGAAGGCTAACTCGAATGTCCGCAAATTATATTTTCCCTCTTATTTCGCGAAGGCGAGTTATTCTTTTTGCATTATTGACATGCTGGATAAGCTTTTGTACTCCACCCAATAAGTTCACCGTACGCAGGGACAGTAATTAATCTCCATAATAATGAGATTTTAAGTTTTGAAAAAATCTCATACAGAGCAACAGAATCATAAGTGTCGCACACCATTATCCACAACTTCTTTAACTTCTTCAATCTAACAGGTTGAAGTAAACATCAATTCCGTCCCAGAGAGATTTTGACCAGTTATATGAGCAAAGATCGTGAAAAAGTTTGTTCCTTCAATGATTTTCAAGGGGGCAAAATTATAAGGATTATCACCATAGCGCACTACTATAGAATTTGCTCATATTTCAAACGGATGAAGCCATCCGAAAAGCTAACCCAAACTAAACATGTCGATGATCTAAAGCAAATGACAGGGAATCACCGATCAAAATGTTCCCCCCATCTTGATCACGGATTGTCACACATACATCATCATTTCAACTCGTCTATCTTTGTGTCCTTATATAGCAAGAAGCACCTTTTTGCATGCAACATCCGTTTTACATCTCAGTATCAATGGAAAATGTATTGCAATCACCTTATGTGTGTAATTTTTTTACCCTTGCCATATTAACTTTGTACCGAGATCACCACAAACAACGGCATTCGTTAGTAAATCTAACAAACTCTTTCCAATACCAATACACAATCATATTTGCAGTATGAATTAGACTCATTTACCTTAGGCTTAATATGCAACTTCGCTTGCTTCATAAAAGAAGATAGATTGTTATAGCAGGTATTAGTCACGTGCCTTTAACAATTCCAGCAACATGTCATATACGATTATATGTTATCCAGCCTTTCAGGAACTTTGATATTGCATACTCTCACCTAAAAAGTTTAAGGGACGAAAATTTCGAACATCTAGCGGTAAATTAATACGTGCTGTCTTCATTAATCTCGAATAACGTTTTGGTATCTTCTTTCTAACCATTATCAAGGACAATTCTATCTCAATCCTTCCTTTCATTTGCATTTCATTATCAGATTAGAATCTGGTAATATAGCTTTTATAAGATAAAATCTCATTTTCTTCGCATAGCATTAATCATCTGATATACTATATACTTCAACATCTTCTAATTGAATGATTTGTATACTTTTAATAACATATTGGCTCTCCGATGATATTACCCACCCCCCCCCTTTCACAATAGGGAGATATTTCATATTTTAATAAATGTCTTCCACGATATCTTACTTTTTCCCGAAATATGATAATTCAGTTAAATTTCGTCGGATGGACTCTTATTTGTCCAAATCATTTACATGTGAAACCTTTCATATCTAAAACTTGTGATATCCTCCTCATTACTTCCACCTGATATTATATCTTAGTTTAACCATTCTTTATTATCCTTAAAAATAATAATTTTCTGACAACTTCTTAAATCTCATAAACACAATATACCTAATGAGGAAAGTACAAAGTATTATTAAGCATTTAAGTTTCATAATTTTCATTCTCTAAGGCAAATAATAACATAGATCCCCTTAGACGCTTAAATTTTTAACAACTTTCAAATGTTTAATTAGACATTCCAAGCTTTTAATTTTGTCAATATAGCCATTCATCTAATTCAACATCTTAAAATGACAATTCTATTTGACACAAAACCTTTAAAGTTCAATTTTCTATTAGACAAAATTAATTTATGTCTAGTATTTATCTTTAAATATTTTTTAATATTAATATGCGGTTAAATACAAATTTTTCTAAAGTTACAGTTAACCATAACTTAAGCAATTTAAAAGAAAAAAAACCAATCCACAATAACATCAACCCTCCATAATCATTTCCACATTTAGATACATACATGGCTAGAAATTAACAATGGCAACATTAATTACAACATTAGTAACACGCTAAAATTAAACATTCACCACTATTAAACAAATGCTAGAGAATAAAAACAAATGGCTTAAATTAATATACCAAAATAAGAGGAAAAGAATGAAATGGTATTTGCTACGAACCTTATGAAAGCTTGAAATAAACAGCAAGCAAGGAAGGGGGAGGTGTGACAGCAGCACGGCGCGAAAGAGGAAGGGGCAGGTGTAAGACTGGGCATGGTGGACAAGGGATGTAAAGGAAATCCGATCGGCGAAGATCTTAGGGTTTTATTTAAAGAAAAAGGTGATCTTTTCCGGTTGGAGAGTCCAACGCCACCCGGAGGGACCGGAAAGTGGATAACTCCGATGACTTTATGGCTGTCTGGAGTTACCTGGGAAACTCCCGCAGGTCCTCTACTTTTCGTCGGGAGATGATCGTCTCTCCCGACGACCTAAACTTCTTTCTTGAGTGTTTTTTAGTTTTCAAATTTTAGCTTGTTTTTTTCTAATCACTATTGGCTAAATAAGTAAATATTAAGGAAAAATTTTGGATTAGGTGGACAGTCTAGTAATTCTATAGACTCTAATTTCAAAGATAAAAACTCTCTCTAAAATTATAACCGAATATAGTTATAAAAATGAAGCCTTATTAATCTTCTTTTTGTAGTGAATGGTGTAATTGCTAATGGTCTATAGATTTGGTAAAGAGCAAAAAGAAGCCTTCTTACAATCAGAAAGATTTAAAATATATTTAAAATTTTAGATATTAGAATGTAAAATTTTACTCCTCGCTCCAAGCTACTTGTTTATTACCTTTCAAAACACATATTCCTTATTTAGCTATTTGAAATAGTGTTGGAGTAGGGTAAAAAACATAAATTGAGCTAGATATTATGCCTATAAGCATGACTATAGGGTTGAGTACTGGCGGTCGGAATCGAATTTTTCGACTAAACTCCTTACCAAACCAACAATTTCCGTATTAGACATATGTCAAAGTCGGTCGGCTCGGTCAATTTATTGATTTTAATTTGTACGTAAGTTTGATTTTTCTCACCTATAATTATTCCTTTCTTTCCTTTATTTTTTGTATTGTAACTTATTAGACTTATTATGCAACATACCCACCATATTGCTAGGTTCTTTCTAGTTTAGTTCTTACCCGCGAGGTGAACGTTGAAGAGTAGAGGTTTTTGAAGACCCGACGGGATGACCGTCGCAGAGCAGAAGTTAAGGTCCAAATCGTGAGATGAGACTTTGAGGGTAAACGCCGACTTAGGGTGAATCGTATTAGGAGAGACCCTTTCTATATATTATTATCTACATACTATATATATTTTTTTTTTTTTTTTTTTTATTTACTTCAGCGAGTGGGGATCGGGTAGGGCCAAGGAATATAATCCCGCGTCCATGCCCGACAAGGTACAATGAAGAAAGATTTCACTCCCTCTCCCATTTCCCGTGGTATTTGGGCAATTCCACTTCGTTCAAGTGGGTCCCGTAGGTCCTCAGCCCCCGACAATTAAATTGGAATCAACCTGTCTTACGACGCTATAGCCTTTCTCATGCACGCCCATCATGGCTTAGTACTAAAAATTTAAAACATGGGAAATTTTGGAAAGCTAATGAAGGCAAGTTTCAATGTAATACAATAAATGGAAGTGATGAATTTCCATGATAAATTTTATTTTAACTGGTAATATGTGTACCGTGAATTTGAGTTTCAAAAACCTAAAAAATATATTTTTAATTGAAAATTGAAAGCAAATAGAACTAAAAATTATCAAATATCAATAATAATTTTAAATATTTAGAATATATAAAATAAAAAACTAAATAATTATAAAATTGATAATATGTAATTAGTGAAATTTTGAAGTGGAATTGCTCACAATGTACTGTGTTAATTTTAAAAATCCACAAATGCTATAATTTTATATTAGCAATGGGCAAAAGGATTTGGACTCTATTATGGACCACAGATGAATAATTATACATGAAGCGGGACACATGCATTAGGACACTAAGCAAGAAGCACTATTTCTATTTATTAATAAATATCATAATTACTTCCCCTTAGATCTTCATATATATTATATATATGAAAATATTCGTTAAAACCTTTTACTATGAAAAACCTAATGAAGAAAAAAATATAGCTCGTTAAACCTACTATGAAAAAAACCAATGAAGAAAAAGTACAATTCAATTAATACCATACTCTTAAGAGAATATCATCATATTTATTTATCCCTCTACGAAAAAAACATCACTTAAGATCCTAATCGCCACATTCCATATGTTTTATATTTGCTGATCCACCAATTTTTCAAAAGTGCGGTTGTAATGCCTTCGTAAATAAGTCTGTCATGTTATCTTCGAACAAATTTGATTGACTATGATGTCGCCATTTTTTCAAGATAGGAGTGTAAAGAAAAAACTCGGCCGAAATTATGTTTGTTCTATTTCCTTTTTTTTTTTTTCCTCTTTATAATCCTCCGTTGATTTGATGCAGCCTGTGTTCTTCGTAATATATATTGTTGGCAAGATTTATTAGAAGATAATAAACCATATTTCATTGAACTCCTCGTGAGTTATTGACCTTAGACTACAACAATTTCTCGACTATCTGGTATTTGCAATAGATGATTTTCAGCATGATTTGAGAAGTTGATCGTTATAGTTTGTTTCACGATCACTCGATGGTTATAGCATTACTCCACATTCGTGACAAATAACTTTTTGAGATCGTAGCTATTAGTGTAGATTCAGATAAATATCAAATATTGCATAATCAACTAAATCAAAATTTATTTATTGATATAAAAATGAATAACACATATCGATTTGGCCTTTCTGAAAATTAATGGATATACCTGAATTGGTTGGTTTCCAATGTCGGTGGGGTAGGAAATAATTAAGCTAGCTAAGGAATGACCGAAATCAATTAAGCGGGTGTGGTTAGGCTTTTCTTCAATCTGTACTTTGTTCATGTCAATATGTTAATATCTCATTCAGTCCAATTCTGTATGATTATAATTAGCAAGAACATAAGTACACAATTGCACTAAGAATATGGTATTCAGACCAAGAAGTTTTCTTCATTACTCTCAAAGCTAAAATATATCTTTCTTTAATCCAATAAAGACTTTCCATTGGGAATATTTAATAATGTACTTTGTTCATATAAAAATCTTTTAAAACTTTTTCCTGTATAAGTTGACTGATGAATAAATATTTCATCTACTAATTGCTCAATTTTCAAACCAAGGCAAAATTTTTTTTCTCGAGATCTTATATCTCCACAATTCTTTTCTTAAATGATTTCCTTTGAAGCTCTTCAGGTAGTTCCATATCTATCATTCAATCATCAAATGATACCGTTAAATAACAACCTATTATTATTTTCTTTATAAAAGACACACGGACATATTGAATTATTTTCGTATCTTTTTCATTAAATATCCACTCAGGCGATATGTACCAAATTCTACTGATTGTTTCAATCCATTAGTGACTCGTGTGAATTTATATAATACCATTCACAGAATTGATTATAAATTTAGTTACCTTAAATTCTTCCTGGAATTCTTATGTTATGCGTTACAACATTTAAGATCAATGCATTATTCAGACTTTTATAACAATCTAAGCCCAATTAATATCTTAGTAGTAATGCTATCCCACTAAGAGAACTATGTTCTACTTCATAATCAATAAAGGTATTTTGTGAAAAACCTATGCATTAGTCTTTTGCTTATATTTCTCTTTTGTGGACCCTCATTATTTTCATTTCTTTCCTTAAAAATATCCATGTATCCACTATGTTTATATCACCATTGAGTGTTCGTACTATTGATCTAAAATTGAACCATTTGAAACTGGGTTATTTAATTTCTGCTCTTAATTGCTTCATTTCCATAAAGGCCATTCATCTTTCTATATCATATTAATCTTTGTTTCAAAGATTCTATTTTGCAATATATATACAAGGCAATTATACGCAAAATGTTGTCCAAGAATATTTACATTATAGTTACGGATCCATCTTTTTCCGAAATGACAGAAAGTTTATATTTGAATCTCTTATTATTTTTAGTATTCATTATCATGTCGATTTCTTCAGGGTATTACATCTCAACTCAATCTTTCTCATTAAATCTATCTTCCATTTCGTCGCAGGAATTTTATCTTCTTGAAACCCACTTGTTCCTATCCACCGTTTCTGCGTGTTCCCCAGACCAATAGTTGATAACTTGTCGTGTTGAATATCAATGCAATGGGAAATTTGCAGCTTGTATATGTGACTATTATTTGCTTTCATCTATAAATGATCTGGGCTATTGATTTGCTATATTTTGCAAATGAATTAAATAGTTTTTTTGGACTTCAATCACGTAAGCTGTACTAGATCTATATGAGACAATAACAATGTAGTACACTGTAACTCTTTTTTTCATTATTTCTCAATTCCTCCCCTCAATGTTGGAAAATTCTGTCTCATTTTAAAAATGACAATTGGCAAAATCGTGTATAAAATACATCACCCCAGGGCTTCAAGTTTAATAATGATGGGAATCATATCCAAAATATATCCCTAACCTCTTGGGACCCATATCTTAGATGCTGTTGTGGCTGGAGCAATTGTACATATACTACACACACTTTCAAAAATTTTCTCAAATGGAAAAATTTTGGCTCTGTACCATAAGCTAACTTAATGCGATACTAATGATAAACTCCTGGCCAAATGATATAAAGTGACGTTGCATGCAAAATAGCATATCCCGTATTACAGATGAAGGAAGCTTAGCTTCATAGTAATGGTCTGCAATTAATGTAAACCGTTTATAAATATTCTACTAAACCATTTTTGTAATAATTGCATCAGCATTTATCAGACGAATGGTCTTATCATTGTAATAATCAGGAAAATTGTGATCTTAAATAAATTATTTGAGCAAGTAATCTGCAAAAATATTTATGACTGGGATAATAAACACATGGTGAACCATCTACTGATAGCGTCTATAATACCATACAAATACAATGGTTTCACTTGGATGACGTTAATAGGTCCACAGTAATATCACCATTGAATTCCGTTCAAAAAGCAGGTGATTAGTCCCCACTTAAACTTTGATGGCTCTATTATCAATTTATCTATTGAGCTTGCAAGCATAACATGGATAATCATTAGATTGAAGAATCTTTTTTAGAACTTCTAATTGGGTGTCCATTGAATTCTCATATTATTCTTCTTATCATTATAGATCACGTGGATGACCCAATCGGTCATGCCAATGCTAACATCATGTCTTGATTCATGAACTCAGGTTCATATGTTGCATATGTTTCAATTACTACTTATATGAGGTATATATAATCCAAAAGATAAAAGCAACTTCTTCCAATATACGTTTTATTCATAAGACAGTATTAGATATATAGATATTCCATATTTTCTTACTATCAATCCTCAATTTGATAACATATTGGCAACGTACATTTTAAACTTAGAAGATCTCTTTATTGACTAAGAACAAGC
>NC_052349.1:1524087-1526993 GCF_009727055.1 Benincasa hispida | reverse complement strand
ACGATGTCAACCCCTAATAATAATTTGAATTAGATTACGATGATGAGTAATGATGTATCTACTAAATTCTCTTTTTCTCTAGCTTACACGTATTTATTGTTAATTTAATATTTTTTTCTCTCTTTTGTATTTGTATAGATACGATGTCAACCCCTAATAGGCAATGGGAGGCTGATGAAGAATTCCAGGAGTTATATCTAGGCAACACGGTATCTTCTGTGGGTTATACTTCAGGTTCGTATATTTTGAAATATATTCTATTAACTCATAAACTATTTTAAATTTTTTATTCTTCAGATAATGGCTCAGCATCCAATCGGAAGAAGCGAGAGCACTCGCGAAACATCCAGTTGGAAAAACACGTACAAAAACATGGGAGGATCACAATTGTCATAAATGAGGGGGAGACGAAATCGATATCTCAACATTCGACTCGTTTTAGTAATGCTATTGGCGTCGCTGTGAGATCCGCATTTCCAGTTCGGTGTCGTACTTTTGCTGAGGTTCCAAACGACTTCATAGAATTGGCTAAAAGTCAATTATTGGTAAGTAATTATAAGTTTATTCTTTTACAGTCATGAACATCATCTATGCTAATTCTTCCCTCCCTCTTTTGTAGGTTCATTTCGATCTTGATTTGCCTAGTCAATGACTGAACCGTTTCATAAAACATCAAATGCAGAACTCGTTCAAAGAATTCAGACTTACACAGACATTATAGAAAATGTGGAGATCCTGAGCAAGCACGTGCCAGTTTGCCTAGTTGGATTAAAAATAGGCCAGAAGACTGGTACTTTTTGTGTGACTGCTTTGAGAGTGACGCGTTTCAGGTACAATATTTATGGCGTGTATCATTTGCTGCATTTACTAATACATCACACTATTGACATATTTTTTTTCTTCAAATGTAGGAAATGTCTGTGACGAACCAGAAGAATAGAGAGAAATTGCCATTCGACCACGTAGGTGGATCAAAGTCATTCTTGCAAATTCAGGCAGAGTTGCAAGCAAAGGAGGGTCGAGAAATAGGGCGTGTTGACCTTTTTAGGGAAACACACTCTAAAGGTGGCAAGTTTGTGAACGAGGCTGCTGAAAGTGCACATTTAACATTTTTTTCTTTCCTGTCGTGTTTTTTTTTTCACTTTTAACTTTAGTCGCTCGTTCTTACCCATTTAATTATTATGTCTAGCATCAAATGTTGGAATTAGAATCTAGCCCTACTGTAGAAGGTTCTCAACAGCTAACAGGGGATGAAATATGTGAGACGGTTTTGGGTAGACGACCTAAATATTCAAAAGGTCTAGGTTGGGGCCCTAAGCCTAAGTCAAGAAGAAGTACCATGTCATCAAGCTCGTCATCTACTCAAGGAACGGAGATAGGAGTGGATGAATTAAGAGTCAATTTCCAACAGTCTCAGTCGAGGATTAAGAAACTCGAAGACGCTTAGAGAAGAATGTAAGAGGATCATGCGAGATAAATGGAAGAAATGAAAAAGATGATTGAAGACATGGTACAATCACAGAGAGGAGACCCATGAAATTAGGTATGATTACTACATTATTTAGTTGTGTAATATGTTGCTATCCTGCAGTTATGGTAGCAAAGTTTAGTTATGTCTTAAGTAGCTTTATGCAGTTATGGTAGCAAAGTTTAGTTATGTCTTTAGTTACGTCATTTAAAGCTGCATTTAAATTAGGTTGCAGTTATGTTTCTATCTTGCATTAAATTAGGTATGATTACTAAATTAGATAAGCATCCCACCATGCATTGATATCTCAAATGCACAATCACAGTCCCTCAGTGTCGCTCTCCCATGTATCTCACTCTCTCTATATATCTTGATCTCTCCATGTATCTCGCTCTCTCCATCAGTGTCGCTCTCTCCATCAATGTCACAACACATGTATAACTTCATTTTATCAGTTGAAGATTCAAATATTAGGCTTCAAAAGAGTGTATTTGCTCTGATTTGGTTGTAAATATGTGTCATTTAAAGCTTCAACACTCTCATACAAATTAGATAAGCATCCCACCATGCCTTGATGTTTCAGAAGCCCAATCACAGTCCCTCAGTGTCGCTCTCTCCATGTATCTCGCTCTCTCCATCAGTGTCGCTCTCTCCATGTATCTCGCTCTCTCCACCATGCCTTGATGTCTCAAAAGCCTAATCATAGTCCCTTAGTGTCGCTCTCTCCATGTATTTCGCTCTCTTCATATATCTCGCTCTCTCTATGTATCTTGCTCTCTCCATCAGTGTCGCTCTCTCCACCATGCTTTGATGTCTCAAAAGCCTAATCATAGTCCCTTAGTGTCACTCTCTCCATTTATCTCGCTCTCTCCATATATCTCGCTCTTTCCATGTATCTCGCTCTCTCCATCAGTGTCGCTCTCTCCATCAATGTCACAGCACACGTATAACTTCATTTGATCAGCTGAAGATTCAAATATTAGGCTTCAAAAGGGTGTATTTGCTCTGATTTGGTTGTAAATATGTGTCATTTAAAGCTTCAACACTCTCATACAAATTAGATAAGTATCCCACCATGCCTTGATGTTTCAAAAGGCCAATCACAGTCCCTCAGTGTCGCTCTCTCCACGTATCTCGCTCTCTCCATATATCTCGCTCTCTCCATGAATCTCGCTCTCTCCATTAGTGTCACTCTCTCCATGTATCTCGCTTGCAAAGATGCCTTCAGTAGCTTCACACCCTGATTGACACCCAAAGTAATGACATCCAAAGATGTCCTCAGCAGCTTCAACACTCTCAACTGTTGATAAGCATCCCACCATGCCATATTATTGAATTTTGTAATGTAAGCAATGAATAAGAAATTCTCAACTATTATATTCATCCTAAACTCATAAGAAATTCTCAACTGTTATATTTAATTAAGATGTGTAATTAA
>NC_052349.1:1504081-1523032 GCF_009727055.1 Benincasa hispida | reverse complement strand
CGCCGTATACTAAGCGTCGGCAGTTCTCCCCTAACTCCCGATGTCACATCGGCGTCCGGAGTTCCCACTAACTCCCAACGCCGTTCAAAAGTTCCCTGGGAGATCCTCTCCCGACCAAACTCCCAATGATATATGGTGCCGGGAGAAGCCAGAATTCCTGTAGTGAAAGGTAGACTCCGTTTGGTAACCATCTGATTTTTTATTTTTTTTCTTCAAAAATTAAGTCTATAGACACTATTTCCATTTTCAAATTTCATTATTTGATATCTACTATTTTACTAATGGTTCAAAAAACCAAGCTAAAATTTGAAAACTAAAAAAAATAGTTTTTATTTTTGGAATTTGACTATGAATTCCACCTTTAAAAAAGATGTAAATCACCGTAAGAAATAGGGAGGAAATAAGCTTAATTTTCAAAAACAAAAAACAAAAAACGAAATGGTTACCAAATAGGCCAAAACTTTTCAAATTTTGTTTTTGTTATTGAAATTTGACTAAAAATTCAATCATTGTACTTAAAAAAAATACAAATCATCCTAAGACATAGGAAAGAAATAAACTTACTTTTCAAAAACCAAAAATAGGTCTAACTAATAAAAGTCATCAATACAAGCAATAGAATGAGATAATATCAGGGTAATGATGGGGGCCAAGATAGCCATCAGGCTGGTATCCGCCTGATAAGGATATGAGGCTGTCCACCGTATAGAGGATAGCCAGTCGGAGGGGGATATCCAGCTCCACCATATGGTGGCGGCGGTGGTTATCCATGTGGATGAGAAAATCTTTAGAAGAAGAGAAATTTTAAGGCAATCTATACTATATTAAAACTTTTTATTATTTGGAATGTGTGGAATGAGGATTTTCAATTTGTTTTTTTTTGTTAAAAAAAACTAAACGATGAACAAATTATTAAATTTGATTTGATTGATGTTTATTTATTTTTAATAAGATTATTTTTTTAGATTATATTTTTGTTTAAATCTTTGATATATTTATTATTGATTATGTTTGAGAATATCTCGGTTTTTCTTTCTATATCGTGGTTTTTCTTGTTTAACTAGTATCACTAAAATGAAGAGGATGGATGATATATGCCAATCAAGTTATTGATTGGGATCTTTAGAATAATTTATTGATCGAGGTTCAAATTGTTGGTTCGATTGATTCTATTGATGCCAAACAAAGTTCAAGATGGACTAAAATTAAACAAGATCAAATAAGATAAACTCAAAGCGAAATTTACAGTTTTAAGAATGATGCGAAATCGATAACTCAAGCCATTATTTCAACCTATTATCCTGTAAAATCAAATTCACTCATTAATTCAACATCAATGCATTAAAAGTTCGCAACAGAACAACAGATCGACAACTCTGAACATCGTTGGTTGAAATGTAAACTTGATTTTGGGTTAAAAGTAATTGAACCTAGCCCAAACAAAAGTCTAAGTTTTAGAAATATCAAACATTAGAATATTCTAGAGAAATTACATGTAGAAAATATTAGAGCATTTTATAGGATTCTCTAGAAACTATGAGAAAAATAAGTAATTCTAGAGAATAGTCTAGATAAACATTTGTAACCATTAGACCATGAATATATTGGCAAAATCCTAACGGTAGATTTAGGAGAGTCAACTAGTATAAATAGGAGGTATGTCTTAACATTTGTATCAAGCAAAATAAAAATAAAAATGCTCAATGACACAAAGCCTCTTTCTCAATTCTCTCTTCAAATTTCCTTCAACCTCCAAAATTTCTTTCCAACATCGTTATCAATCATGACGATTAACTATAAAAAACAAAAGTTGAAAGAATAAAAACAACATAAAAGAGCAAAAAGCTAACAAAAAGAAGGAACAAGAATTCATTTGATCGCCAGACCCTCGCGTGTGATATAGAGACAAGATACTACTTTCACACTTGACTGACGTAAGCAGAAGCTGGTCTTTCGAACAAATTTGTATCTTGGCTAAATTTCATTTGGACTTTAAAGAAGGGCCGGTCGTAAAAAAAACCCAAAAATCGTCCAATAAGTGACATTCACAAGAACATAATCACAATAAAAAAAAAATGAATGCGCATCTAATTAAACACAGAGTGAAAAATATACATAACAACCAGAAATCGGAATCAATCCGAGTTCGTAGAGAAAGAAAAATCCTCCTTACCAAAGAATCCACAAAATGAAGGATTGCGATCAAAACAAAACACACAGAAAAGTAGAGAATAAATCAAAGAGAGCAAGAAAAAATGTAAGAGAGAAAGAGAGAAATTACGTACAAAGAAGAGAGATTATGGTGTGCTCCATAAAAATGGTGAATAGGAGAAACAGAAACCTACAAATCAGACAAACCAATCCTTTTTGTTTTGTACGATCAAAGGGTATCAGAATTTTAATTATTCCATATATTTATATATATAAAATATTGATGGATTTCTTATTATGTTTTTCTTGAACACCATCCCATTTACGATTGGACCAGATTTTCATTTCATGTGTATAGACATGACTAGTTTGATAGACAAGAGCGACAGTTCAATCTTCCACTAACTTTTTAAAGGACAATTATGCTAATCTTAACTAAACTTTTTCGATAAAATTTTCAATACTTACTTTTAGTATTCACGTGAATAATTTTTAATGTCGTTGGATCTCACATCATTTTTAAAAGATACTAACATGACAATCAATTAATGAGAGTAGTATTCATACTGTCATATATAGGATTTTTTTTTCCTAAATTCTCCAAATTCCCCCTTTCTCCAGAATTATACTTATGAAAATTGGTTGCATTGAATAAGGAATGGTTGAAAAATAGGTGTAAATAGTAATACTCATTATTCTCTCATGAACGAGACATTCTCCCTGATGTGTAAATTTACTGTCCAATTTTTTTTCTAAAATTACATTTGAACCACGAGAGTTTATGGGGATGAGAAAGAATTCAAATTCTATGTAGTCACCTATTTAAGTTATTAAAATCTTATTGAATAATTAAATGTTATACGTATAGTTATCTCGTATCGGTTGTTGAAAAATGTGTGTGATATTTGGACATTAATAAATATTAAAAATTATTAGAAACTTGAATTTATTTTTGGTTCTGTTTATATATTTTACTAAAAAATGTAATATGAGAAAATCTTGAGTAGTTTTCAATGCACGTGTACATATTATGTGTGAAGAAATTAGAGATGGTTGTGAAAGGACCTTTAATATTAATATTGTTGTTTTCAAAACTTATTAGAGAAATATTGTTGTTTTGAAACTTATTAGAGAAATATTGTTGTTTTGGGAATTCGAGGCTAGAGGTCGAACGTTGAGAACTCGACTAATGTGGAGGTCGAACGTTGAGAACTCGACGAACAAAGAAAAACTTGGAAACAATACATAAGCCGAAACTTCACCCTTCGACAAGGGAAATCTCGCGAAATCTCGCTTACGTTGTCGAAGGTTGCAAGTTTTCAATACACACATGCCACGCCCGAGATTTGCAGGTTTAATTACTTTTCTTTTTTCCCTCAATAGAGGAAAATAAAGTAATGAAGATTATACTAACATTATCTTGTGTACTCGAGCTGCCTCTAACAACCTAGCATTTTGTTATCATTTCGAATTAGACGAAGGCTTTGTGGGATTGAACGTGAGGGGTGGAGAATGGCTATATTTCTGGGAGCGAACTCCAAGGCGAAATATGAAGCGGCTGGATACAAGTTAAGCCTTGGATGAAAGATATATTCCGAATTAGCTTTATCTACGAAACAAAATTTTTGTATATTAGGTTGTCGAAGGTACACACATGTGAAATTTCAAAGCGATTAAGAAAGATAAGTGGGGCTAAGCATATTAAAGAAAAGGGCGAGATTCAAAACCAGCGAGATAGTAGGAGAGAGCGGGCTTCAAAGTGGAAGATTTTAAGAGAAGAGCGAGATTTCAAAAGCGATGAATGTTGGAGAGAGCGAGAATTTTATTTATATATTGACTAATCTGACTAACATTGAACTATGGTTAAAATGAAATAGTTAAATAAATTGGAAAATTTGAAGAATTATTCAAGAATAATTGAAATGCTAAAGATTACGCATTGAGTTTTTCTGGTAGTAGATCTTATAATCAAAAAGTGTTTTGTGATTGTTTCAGAAGAATGAAAGCTAGTAAATCATTAATGGAAAAATAACAAAATAACAGAGAGCGAGATATTGAGAGAGAGCGTAGGTAGAGAGCGAGATCTTAAGAGAGAGCGAGATCTTAGGTTAGAGAGAAGAAAAGTGAGAGAAGCAGATAAGAGAGAGCGAGTCTTAGGAGAGACGAGAGTGAGAGAGCGAGATTGAGAAAGTGGATCTGTAGGAGAGAACGAGAAATCTTAGGAGAGAGCAAGAGTATTCCACTTTATTTGAACTTTTCATAGAAATATATATAAAAAAAGAGAAAAAAGACTAATAATTCATAACTATAATTGAATAATCATTGACTATAATTTGAATATATTAGATTATTATACTATAATTGAATAATCATTGGACAATAAATTGAATAAATTGAATATATTAGATTATTATACTATAAATTGAATATATTTGATTATTATAATGTAAAACTTTATTGATTACCAAAAAAAAAAAAAATTGAATATATAGTAGATTATTATAAAAAAAAATTGAATATACAATAAATTATATAAAAAAATTGAATATACAATAAAATGAATATATAATAAAAAAAATTATTTATTATTCAATCCCTAACTATTTGGAGTCTGTCTTAGTAATGAATGACACTTCCTTCGATTATGTCCTAACTAGTTACAAAATCCACATCGTTGTCGAGTGGCTGGTTCTGTCTAATCCATCTCGTTGTGATAACGTGAACTTTTCGGTCTACCAAGTCTTCTCAACAACGATGGACCAGGATGTAAGACGGGCATATTTGGGTGCGTGATCTAGTAATCTTCATGCGGTACAGGTTGAAATTGAGGAGAGTAACATTCAGCATACGTTGACAATTTGTACTAGTTCTCAATAAAATCTTCGTAGTTCATGTTAAAATGTGAGCAAACAGCCATAAAATGCGAGCATGGAATGCCGAATGCTTGCCACTTGTTACATGAACAGTATCGCTCAGTATGATGGCTTGTTCGAGATCACTAAGTATGAAACCTGTCTCTTATACACATCTAGATGTGTATAAGAGACAGTTGTAATACTGAACCCGTACTGCATGATATTGACCTAAGGACTGGAGATTGGTCCGAAAAAGTTGTACATTTGGTAGTGCGATGGCACTATCGTGCAAGGTTTATTGCAGTGAGGGTTTCTCTTGAACAATTTCACACAGATGTCACTCTAGAATATATTCATTGGTATAATAATATCACAAGGCGCTACGTCACTTGTCCGGAAGCAGCTGGGTCATTTGGTAAATGAATGAATATTATCTAATTTTTTTTAATTTAAATTTATTTTAAATATTGTCTAATTGTTTTATAAATCACAGAGATCGAACAACAGTAGACTCCGTGAGGTTGCGAATGATCTGAACCAAGTTCTTGCTATATGTAGTGACAACCAAAGCTATATGGAGGAAATTCATTATATGTACGATATACCTATTGTTCCTCCACCAGCTCCTAGACGTAGAGGACCTGTTTGGGAAGAGTATGAGTTTGATGAGGTTACACATAATGTGGAAGAGTTGCCTCCTATGACGCAGACGCAGAGTTAAACTAATTATGTTAGTCCGATGATGATGATGCCAGCATTTGGTTCAGGACATTATGACTCAGAGGCTGGTCCTTCGTCTTCATACGTGCATGGACATGGTCGGAGTCGTGGAGAGCATAATGAATATTTATATTATGAAGCGCTTGCAAAGGTATCGGAGCAACATCAAGAAGAACCTGAGCAACCTCAAGTTCGAAGTCGACAACGACAACCAGCTCGAAATCGACGACGTCCGCCTTGTGGGACACATTGATTTTTGTAATTATTTTTATATAAATGAGATATTTAATTTACATTTTTTTTTCATGAGTTATTATTTTTTTAAATTTATTCTTTTTAGAGTTTAAATAAAATAATAAAATATTTTTAGAAATTGTTTTTATAAAATGGAAAATTAAAAAAAAAGAAAGAAAGGATTAGAAAGAAGAAGGTGGAATGTGTAATAATTAAAAAGGAAAAAAAAAGGAAAATTTGTACGGTATTCTCGCTCTCTATCAAAATCTCGCTATCTCGCTCTCGCTCTCGCCCATGCTCACGCCCTCGCTTACGCCCTCCCTCTCGCTCACGCCCTCGCCCATGCCCACGCTCACGCCCTCGCTCTCGCTCACGCTCACGCTCTCGCACAAAATCCCACTCTCGCTCTTGCTCAAAATCTCGCTCTCGAATTTGATTGAGAAGTTCAGTGGCAAAAAGAAGGAGATTCATTAGCTCGTTATTTAGTCAGACTTGCTGAGATGACAGAATCCGTAAAAATTATTCAACAAACTTTGGAAGAAATTCCAGGGGGACCTTATGAAAATTTAGAAATACGATCTTTTGATAGAGAAAGGTCTCCGTAATGATAATTAAACAGACTCAATAATAATGTTAGGAAGGGTAAGGTCGAGGGTTCAAAGTTCGACGTACAAGTGAAAGGAAGGTCGATGGTTCAAAATTCGACCTATCTAGGTCAAATTTTCAACTCTTAACTTATTTTAAAAAAAATATATATTTTTACAAATAGTTTGAAAACAACAATATTTTCCTAAATAGTTTCTAAAAGGACAATATCCTTTTAATTTTCCCGTTGTGAAATATATAGCAATTTCACATGAGTTTGGTAACCTATACACTTAATTTATTTAACCGTAAATGTTAAGGAATGACGTATCTTAAATAATTGCAACATCAGAGAAATTTCTAAAAGAAAAGAAAATATCAAATGTTGTGGATTGATATGAACTATATATTTTGATTTTGACCTTTCTAAAAAAAGAAAACTAATAATAAATAAATAATTTGAATTTGACCAGGGAGATATGCTGGCGCCAGGTGGAAAAAAAAGTGGATAAGATAAAGGCAGGTGGCCGTAGGACCCACATGTCTTATTCGTCCAGAAAAGAAAAATTACTGTGTTTTAAAATTTGGAATACATAATACATATGGTTGGATTAATAGTTTCTAATGTTTAATAAAACTTAAAAAGTTAAATTCTCACTCTATCGAATTTCGAAGAATATGTACGTTTCTAAATTTTCAAAACAATTCAATTTTTTTTTAAGAATAGATTCATATAGTCTCTAAATTTTCAAAATATACTTTAAAATTCTTAAATTTTTTTAAAATATATTTAAAAAGTCTCTAGATTAATTTTTTTTATTATTTTAAATTAAAAATTAATTTTTGTAAGATTACTTCATCCCTCTAAAATTATTTTTCAAACATATTTTTTCAATTCACAATTTTATATAATTATAAAAAAAAGTGAAAATAAAAAATAATTCAGCGACCTTTTAAACTTATTCTTAAAATATTGGAATTAAAAATGTATGTTTTGAAAACTCAGCGATTACGTGCACTCATTCTAAGAATTCAGGTATTAAAAGGATATATTTTGAAAACTCAAGAACCAAACGTACCTATTCTTTAAAATTCGGGGACTAAAAAAGTTATTTGCCCTAGATTCTAATTCTAAATTAAATTATAGCTTTTTTTCAAAATATAAGTATCACCTTTTATATATTTTAACCCATTGCAATTCTATATTTCCAACTTTAATGGTGATCCCTCACGTCTTTCATTGTTGTTATTATTGAACCGGTTTTTTAAAAAAGTAATTTTAAAAGACTACATTTAAAGATTTATTAACAGTATAAACTAAAATAAGTTCAATGGATATAAGAACCGAAAACGGGGGTTTGGCCTAAAGAGTATTGGTTATTAACTTCACACATTGTTTTGTAAAGGAATTTGTAGGCTTACGACTAAGAAAAAGTCAATTTTATACCCTATTAATTGAAAATTTGTCTTGTACATTGGATGTATCATGCTGTTAGACTCCTAATTATTAATACATATAAACGGAAGGGTTAAAAAGGAATGTTACCTATAATCCTAAATGGGGAAAGGAATAATATGGGAGTGGGATGAATAACCGTGAAGGGGGACCTCAATTGTGGGATTTATAACAAGTCAGGAAGGGGCAGGGGAGGATACTTTTTGGGTAAAGTCTGAAGGAGATTTCAGAAAGGAAAGTTGGCGGCCCTCTCGAATTGGTTAGTTATCTTTGCTATTTGTTATCTTTTTTTTTTTTTTTTTTTTTTTTTTTTTTTTTTTTTTTTTTTGAAAGTAGGGGTTTGTTACCTTAGGAACATTTTTGTCTTTTAATAGTGTTTTAGGGCCTTTTACTTTTCTATTTATATGTGCAACCTCCTTGTATCATTTGTATCAGCTCTAATAAGAAATATTCTATATCGTGGTTTTTCCTCCCGTTCTAGGGTTTTCCACGTAAACCATTGTGTGCCCTTTCTCTTTTCTCTTTTCATCATGGTATTAGAGCATGGAGACGAAACCCTGACCACCATTGAGGAAAACCCTATAGGAGAGTCACAATTACCATTAGTTGATAACAATGGCACCGATATAGCCGCTATCATACAGAACGCCATAGAACGATATTTTCATACTATTCTTCTGCATTTTCACAGATCAGCCCAACCATCAAACACCAGCAACTAGCTGAGCGGACAGCCAGCCGGGTAGATTGAGCAGCAGCTGATTGGAGCGGACGTTCGCGGCGCACCTCAAGACGGTTGGGATCCAACCGATCAGCGCCTCTCAGCTCGACCTGTCCTCGCGTCAACCAGTCGGTGTCGTGGGCCTCTCAGATCGCCTTGTCTCCGTAGCCAATTTCCCAGTCGTAGTCGATTCCCGATCGATGAGCCCAACCGGTTCCAACCGATCCAACCCGCGGCTTCTACCCTGCTTCCGGCCAGCCCGATCCGTGATCCCAGCCGAGTCTTGCTAGAGCCGATCCTAGCCGCGGCTACTACCCAGTGCCGAGCAGCAACCTGCCTCCATTCTAGCCGAATTTGAATAGTAGTCTGGGTCAATCGTTTCCTATGGTTGGTGGGTTTGAAGTTGAGGAGTCATCATCTCACTACCCTCGGGATCAAAGCAGTATAGTCCAGGATCAATTCACGTAGCTTCAACTTCAGATTAAGCAGCAAAATGAATCTATTCAACAATAAATAGTTGCCCTCAGAAACACTCTTGGAACGACCTCAAATGTATAGTCAGACCTCCCTTCTAATCTACCAATCTACTTAGGAAATCTGGTAACTTCTTTCCCTGCTTTACCTATAGCAAATTTATTGTCTGGTTCTATGGGAAACTCTGCAGGCTTTATTGTTGGGTAAAAATTAAATGGTCATAATCTATCAAGATGGCCCTCGAGGGTCTTCGTAATTTGGGTACTTAACGGGTGAAATATCAAAATCGAGACTAGGTGACCTTCAAGAACGTATCTGGAAGGGAGAGGATTCCTTACTTTGATCTGTTTTAGTAGGTAGTATAGAGCCTCAAATCGAAAAATCTCTATTGTATGTTGCTACTGCTCAAGATATTTGGGATGCTGTTTAGAAGCTGTATTCTAAATGACAAAATGCTTCCCGGTTCTACACTTTACGCAAGCAAGTTCATGAATGCAAACAGGGAATAATGGATGTAACAGCTTACTTCAACAAGTTGTCTTTTCTCTGGAAAAAGATTGGCTTATTTCGTGAGATGGTCTGGGACTGTCCTTGTGGGGGAATCCAACATTTCAAGTCCGAGAAAATTGATCGAGTCTATGATTTCCTTGTGGGCCTAAATTCAAAGTTCGATGTTGTACGGAGCCGAATACTTGCACATCTTCTAATACCATCACTTATGGAAGTCTATTCTGAAATTTTCCTCGAGGAAGACAGGTCCAGTGCCATGAATAATATGCTGATTTCGTCAACTGATTCTGCTGCATTTAAAACATCTAGTCCTGTTAAAGACAAATAGAACAGTAAGTCTCCCCCAATTTGTGAAGACTGCAAGAAGCCTTGGCACACCAAAGACCAGTGATGGAAGTTGTATGGTTGTACACCTAATAGTAAACGGCGTCAGCCAGGTTTTGGACGAGCACTGGCGAGTGAGTCAGCAAATGGAGGTCCACGGCCTCAGAGTTAGGAGACGAGCCAGAATAACTTCGGTATTGTGGGTGTCAGCGCGATTGCCCAGCCAGGTACAATCCCATCCTTTGGCCTTATTACTATGAATGATAGCAAGGCGTGGATTCTAGATTCGAAGGCTACAGATCACTTAATCAGCTCATCTGACCAGTTTATTTCCTATTATCCAAGTGCTGGATGAAGGAAATCAAACATGAGGATTTCCATGAGCAGCAGAAGGGAACGTTCTAAATTTCATTCGAATTGAACATAAAACACAGTTTAAACGGAAACTAACAGGTCATGCACAAATAGAAATTACAGCATGCTAAACGATGATACAAGGGATAGAGGATGCATAAGTTTGAAGAACCATTTTTCACAAATCCCTCGTTCAATCTCCAAGCGTCCAAGACAGCACACTCAAACGCAACGACCAGTACAGCCAATGTACACGAACACAATGAATGACCAATAACTTCTCAAACCAAATCGAGTCTAACTTGAACCATGAACTGAGTGAGGACACCACCACAATGGTTACCTTGATATTCTTGGTGTGAGAATCCAGGAGTTGTGAGCTCTGTATGATCTTGGCTTAAGGAAGAGACTGGAAGTCTATGATCGAGCAAGTGGGAGATAAGACACTGTCTATCATATAAACAATGTGCTCGATAGTTTAGTAAATGGCAACCTATCGTATAGACTTAGCCACTCGATCGTGTAGCAACGATCAGCTGAATGACTATCGTATAGTCAAAGGTAAGCAATCGCTTAGCTGATCGTCCAGTCTCTCAATGTTATCGCTTAATGAAACTCTTTTACTTGATAGCTTGTCTCCGTGAGTTCTTTCCAAATAAGGAAACTTCTAAATTTAGGCAAATAATTTTCCTTTTATCTCACAGTAACTATAAACTGCCAATAACCTCTCACTCAATCGGTTATTAGAGAAAAAGAAATTAATTATCATATAATTAATATATTATAAATAAATATGATAACCAACTTATCATATTATATTTATAACCTATAGTTTTAATAGTTCATCTCATGAAACNCAACCCTTAAGGGAGCAATCTATCTACTTCCCTTGCTTCGGGGAAGGAGTGAATTCCGTCGTGTGTAACTGAGTTCCCAGCTCTCCAATCAGACAAATCCCTAAAAAGGTAGGTTTGTTGAGTTGGCAATCTGGCCACTCTCACCCATACTAATCAAAGGACCGCCCACATAGGCAGGAGTTCCCAAAACACCCAGGATTAAGGTAATGTCACCTATGGTCATTTTAGTGAGATGTAAGTCTCAATTATCAACGGCGTTAGAGACTAATCATCTCGTGGTCCGGTCTTATATAAACTCTTTGTATAGGACACCCCCGCTTGCATGTCTCCACATGAATGATCAGGATCAGACCATTTGTAGTAGTTCACAACACTTGTAAACCTCTACAAAGTGGGTCGTATCCATAGTGTCATCAGGATAAGGTATCCCTCCTTAATCCGTATACTACAGACTATTTAGGTTATTACTTAAGGCATAATCCACTTATATATCTCATATACATGCTTAATTTTACATAAAATAACCACATATCATTGTTTATTGGATATAAGTAAATGCAAATAAAATAACTCTTATTTCATTAATAATAATGTACACAATGTTTACAAACTACCAGACTCCAGGAGAATTAAGACACCAATCCCAACACTAAAATGAGAGAATCAGAATTACATATGGGTATTTTGCTCCCGTGGTAGGGAAAGGCCATCTTTCCCCATTTGAGGTTTTAACTCTACAAGACGTGATGCATGTTCCCAAAATTTCTTATAATTTATTATCTGTTAGTAAGATTACGAGAGATTTGAAATGTCAGGTCACTTTCTTACCCGATGCTGTTGTTTTTAAGGATCTGACCTCAGGGATGACGATTGGCACTGCCGACATGATAGTGGACTTTATTTCCTTAATGTAGATACTTCTTCTAGGGTAGGTGAAAAAGATTACATGTTGTGGCATTATCATCTTGGACATCCTAATTTTTCATATATGAAATATTTATTTCCTCATTTGTTTCACAATGTTAATATCTCTGTTGTGACTTGTGATGTGTATATTCGGGCTAAACAACCCGTGTCTTGCTGGGATCTCAGCCTTATAAGCCATCCAAGCCATTCATTCTCTTCCATAGCGATGTTTGGGATCCTTCACCCGTTACTACCTCTACTGACAAACGCTGGTTTTGACCTTCATTGATGATCACACTAGGCTTACTTGGGTTTTCCTTCTCACCAATAAGTCAGAAGTCTCGTCGATTTTTCAACAGTTCTATACTACTGTAGAAACCCAGTTTGATATGAAAATCTCTATCCTTCAAAGTGATAACTGTCATGAGTACTTCAATAATTCATTTCGGGATTTTTTTAGCCTCTAAGGGGATTGTCTCTCAGAGTTCGTATGCGTACACTCCTTAACAAAATGGGATAGCTTAACGAGAAAACTGTCACCTTGTCGAGGTCGCTCGCTCCCTTATGTTGTCAACTTCTTTTCAGTTCTACTTATGAGGAGATGATATTTTAACAGCAACTCATTTGATAAACCGGATTGCCTTCCCGTATATTAAAGTTTCACACCCCCTGGAATGTTTCAAGGAGTTCTACCCTAATAATTGCCTTATCCCTGATGTAGCTCTTCGGGTGTTTAGATGTGTCGTTTTTGTCCATACCCATGGTTCTAATCACACCAAGTTTACCCCCCGTGCTCAGAAATTCATCTTTGTTGGGCATTCTCTTCATCAACGTGGGTACAAATGTTATCATCCATCTTCACGAAAGTATTTCGTCTTGATGGACGTTACCTTTCTTGAAGATTAGTCTTTCTTTCCCATTAGTCATCTTAAGGGGGAGAGTATTCGTGAACAGACTAATTGGAGTCCAAGTTCATTAGTGTTACTTGAACCTGAATGTGTCCTTCCTAAACCCATCGTAAGTGTTAACGAGACTATCCTTCCTACTGAACAAGTTCCTAGATAACATGCTATAAGAAGAATCTTAGAAAGAAAATAGTGTCGCCTGTCATCTCTTCTGCTCTAGTCCATAAGTCAGACCGACCATCAGTTCCTGGTATTGGTATTCCTACCCCTGATGATAATAACATTTGTGTTGAAAATGACGTTTTTGTTGAAAATGTTGTGGGTAAAAATAGAGAAAATGATGACAGTACCAAGGATGCCTTATGCGACGAGGATATGGGTGCAAATGATGACAGTTTTGAAAAACCTACTCCAGTAGATGATAACCTTGAAGGTGAAAAAAGTCCCTCAGAAGATAAGACTTTTGAGTAGAAGGCTGAATGTGGTAGAGAATCAAATGAGAAGAAAAGTCATGGGGTCCCTTGTAGAGAAACGTGTTCTAAACATGTAATGCAATATAACAATTAACATAACCATGCAACATAATAAAGGTACACTACCAAAGAAATTTAAAGAGAGGGTAAGATAAACTACTTACTATGATCTAGTTATTCTTCATTATTCTTTATGATTTGATCAGTAGAGCTTTCCTTTTTTAAACTAGAAGGAAATTTGGGCAGCACCTTACCCGAGCTTTTCTCTTTTAGCCTCGCAGAACTTCCTCACTCACACTTACTCTTTCACACGATTCTTTGTTACTGAGATTTGTTTGAGAATAGGTTAAATCTTCGGCAAAGGGTCCTATTTGTAGTAATTTTCAACTATTCTCAATGTGACAAATCATCCTACAGGTGGCTTCTTTAAAATTACTTAGGGTTTAAGGATTCCTCTCAATAAGACACCTAATCTTGGCTAACGTTTGCCCTTACGTCATTATTCTTTGTTTTTATTAATTTTAGGGTTTTCTATGTATAATCTATAAGATTGTGGCCAAATTCAACGCATAATCCACGCTTCTGTCCAAATCTCGCTCTCTCCAGCTTTCTCGCTGGTTTGGCTCTCGCGACTCTCGCTCTCGCTAGTTGCGAATTCGGTCTCGCTGTCGCTGTTGCTGGTCGTGCTCTCGCTCTCGCTGGTCTCGCTCTCGCTCTCACTCTCGCTCTCGCTCCCACTCCCGCTCCTGCTTCTGCTCTTTCTTACTGTCTCGCTAAGAATCTCGCTCTCTTTACTCTCGCTCTCTCCAATGTTCTCTCCAATCTCGCTAGTTTTCACGTGTGGTTGCCTTCACTGCTTGTGGACTCCACTTCCTCTTTTTAACTCTTTCAAATTTTAAGAGTATATGGGCAATTAATTCACCTTCAATTCTTCCAATGAGTAGTGTCCAAACAAAAGTTATCTACTGCCCGTTGTCTCCTGAATTAGCTAGCGCCCAACTTCTAATTAATCTTCCCTGATTCTGCTCTCTTATTCATTATTTTTTGGATAATGAATAAATTTCCTATTTTTCCCTTCTAAATTTCCACCCCTTTAAATAAAATTTCGTTCTGCTTAATATTTGATATTTAATTTCCTATATGCGTATAAATCTGGGTTGTTACATTCATCCCCCCTTAAGAACTTTCGGCCTCGAAAGTTTCTTGGTTCTTAAACAAATAAGGGTATTTGACTTTCATCTCTTATTCTCGTTCCCATGTAGCTTTTTCTACTTGCTGATTTCTCCAGAGAACCTTCACAAAACTTATTTCCCGATTATGAAGCGACCTCTTCTCTCTTGCTAGGATGCAAACCGAAGTCTCCTCATATTCCAAGTTTCCACTTATTTGTAGAGGTTCATAATTTACTACTGTGATAGGTCAAACACGTATTTTCGAAGCATCGATACATGAAAGACATTATGTATTGTAGAAAGTGTGGGTGGTAATGCCACTCGGTAAGCTACTTGGCCAATACGTTCTAATATTTCAAAGGGTCCAATGAAGCGAGGGCTAAGCTTGCCTTTTCGTCCGAAACGCATAATACCCTTCATTGATGCTACTTTTAGAAATACATGATCTTCTACTTTGAATTCCAGCTCTTTTCGATGGTTATCAGCATAATTCTTCTGTCTGCTTTGAGCTGTTCGCATTCTTTCCCGAATTAGCTTAATTGACTCTGATGTTTGTTGTACTAATTCAGGTCCTAGTAGTGTTCGCTCCCCGACTTCATCCTAGTGTACAGGGGATCTGAATTTCTTTCCGTATAAGGCTTCGAAGGGAGCCATACCAATTGTCGCCTGATAACTATTATTATAAGCCAATTCTATAAGGTATATTTGCGAATCCCATGCTCCAGTAACATCCAAAGTACATGCCCTCAACATGTCTTCTAGGATTTGATTAACTCGTTCTCTTTGGCTATCAGTTTGTGGATGGAAAGCTACGCTGAAATTTAGTTGTGTACCCATTGATTTCTATAAACTTTTCCAGAACTCGGAGACGAAATGAGGGTCTCGATCTAAAACAATTGATACTGGGATTCCATGTAACCGTATGACCTCTTTTAGTACATTTGAGCTAGTGTTTCTGTAGTGTGAGTAGTCTTGCATGGTAGGAAATGGGCCGATTTGGTGAGTCAATCTACAATCACCCAAATCATGTTGTGGCCTTTAACAGTTCTCGGGAGTCCTGAGATGAAGTCCATTGAAATATGTTCCCATTTCCATTCTGGAACATTTAGAGGTTGGAGCAGTCCTTGTGGTCATTGCCGTAGAGCTTTCATCTGTTGACAAACCAAACATTTACTTACATAGTCGACTATATCCTTTTTCATGTTACACCACCAGTAATGTGCTTTCAAGTCTCGATCATTTTGGTACTCCCATAATGTATTGAAAAGCCTGATTCATGAGCTTCCTTCAATAGTTCTTTCTTGATTTCTTCATCATCTGGTACACATAGATGCCCACGGTAGAGGAGTGCAGAGTCTGGGGCTGTAGAGAATTGATTGGTTTCTCCATTTTCTAACTGCA
Source organism: Benincasa hispida (assembly GCF_009727055.1). NCBI lineage: Eukaryota > Viridiplantae > Streptophyta > Magnoliopsida > Cucurbitales > Cucurbitaceae > Benincasa > Benincasa hispida. Next base: position 1,506,934 of record NC_052349.1, on the reverse strand, counting down.
GTTGTTTGTTTATATGTATCTATTTGTTATGCATCAATTATCCTTTGCCTTAATGTAGGTCTTACAATTAACTGTGCTATTCGAGTTGTGAAGGTGTCTGGTATTAGTGAGATCTCAGCTCTTTCCAGGTCATCCATTATGTGTTTGGAGATGGTACTTAGAGTTGTTGTATGAGCTGACTTTCTACTAAGAGCATCAACAACAATGTTAGCTTTTCCTAGATGATAGAGTATCTCACAGTCATAGTCTTTGACTAATTCTAACCATCTTCGTTGCCTCATATTTAACTCTTTTTTCATAGTCTTTGACTAATTCTAACCATCTTCGTTGCCTCATATTTAACTCTTTCTGGGTAAAAAAGTACTTAAGGCTTTTATGATCTGTATAAATTTGGATCTTTTCCTCATATAAGTAATGTCTCCATATCTTTAAGGCAAAGACTACGGCAGCTAACTCCAAGTCATGAATGGGATAATTTTGTTCATAAGGTTTTAGTTGTCTTGAAGCATATACTATTACCTTTCCATGTGCATCAACCAAGCCACTTCTTCGATGCGTCACTATACACAGTTAAACCCCCTGATCCGTCAGGTATGGTGAGAATAGGGGTTGTGGTCAACTTTTCTTTTAATTCCTGGAAGCTTTGCTCACATGCTTGGTTCCAAACAAAAGGATTATTCTTCTTAGTAAGGTTAGTTAAGGGTAATGCTATACTTAAGAAGTTTTTCACAAATCGTCTATAATATCCTGTTAATCCAAGGAAGCTTCGCACCTCACTGACTTGTTGTTGGGCGAGGCCAATTGATAACCGTTTCAATCTTAGCAGGATCCACTGAGATTCCTTCTTGCTTTACAATATTCCCTAGGTAGGCAACTTGTCGCACCTAAAACTCACACTTGGAGAATTTGACATACAACTTTTCATTTCTTTTATGGAAAGAACGTCCCTAAGATGTTTTTCTTTCATGTTCTGCCTCTGACTTGGAATATCATCTATAAATACGATCACAAAGTTATCAAGATGGTTCTTAAAATTCTATTCATCAAGTCCATGAAAGTTGCGGGGCATTCGTTAATCCAAAGGGCATCACAACGAATTCATAATGCCCATATCTTGTTCGGAAAGCAGTCTTGGGTATATCCGACTCCTTGATTCGTAGTTGATGATATCCAGATCGTAAGTCTATTTTGGAGAATACTGAGGCTCCTTGTAATTGGTCAAATAGGTCATCAATGCGTGGGAGTGGATACTTATTCTTTATTGTCAACTTATTCAACTCCCTTATCTAGCAATTCTTGTAACTGTATTTTGAGTTCTTTTAATTTTGCAGGTGCCATTTTATATGGTGCTTTAGATATTGGTTCAGCTCCGAGAATTAGATCTCTACAAAATTCTATTTCTCGATTTGGTGGTAAACTCGGTAGCTCTGTTGGGAATACATCTTCAAATTCTCTTATTACAGGAATGGCCTTAACTTCATCCTTTTAGTTTCGTAAATCTACTACGCTTGCTAAATATGACCAAGCCCCATGGTTGAGCAAATGTTTAGTTTTTAAGGCTGAAATTATTCTTGGGGCTGATGGTGCATTAGAACTCTTAAACTTAAACTTGGTTTCTGTTGGAAAGGTGAATATGACCTCTTTATTATGGCAATCTGTGCTTGCATAGTTTGTTGCTAACCAGTCCATACCCAGTATTATGTCGAAATCACTTATGTCTAGGATGATAAGGGTCACCCCTAGTTTATGTTCTAATACTGACAATTCACAATATTCTACTACTGAGTGGGCCAACATAGATACTCCGACAGGAGTAGCTACGAATAGAATGTAGCCTAAGGGCTTTGATGTTAATTGAGCATGTTGTGCAAATGTTGTAGAGATGAATGAATGACTAGAGCCCGAATCAAATAAAGTGAAGGCATAATACCCGAGGATGGGCAATGTCCCTATAACAACTGCATCTTGATCCTCTGGCTCTTGACGTGTAACAACAAACATCCGTCCTTTCTGTTGTTGGGTAACCTTGTTACTAGTAGGCTGGGTGGTCTGGGCCGTTGATACTTGGTTGATGAGCTTTGAGCAAGCCTTTGTATAGTGAACAGTTTGGCCGTAGTTGAAACACACCCCTAAGTTCCGAAGACATTGCCCCTAATGGTGTTTTCCACCTTCTTCTTTTTTGTGTCTACTAGTCGAGGGACAGAGTGAGACAAGCAATCATATTTTCATTCATACTTTGCCACCAACATGTTCTTTTGACGAAGATTAAGAAATTCCACTTCCTTTTGACATCTCACTGTCAAAGGGAAATACTTGTTGTAAAAAGCCTGATTGAATTGCTATCATGAGACTGTACCTTTGATTGTTCTTTGAGTGGATTCCCACCAGAACTTTGCATCACCTCTTAACATGAAGGTGGCACAATTTACTTTCTGTTCTTCTGGGATGTTCATATGGTGAAAAATAGTTCTATTTCTATCCAATTCAATGTTATAGTTGGATGCACGGATGATTCGTCAAATATTGAAGGATGGAACGTCCTGTATTCTCAAGTCATTTTTTTTTTCATTTTTTTAAGTTATATCTACATTTACTAAATTATTTACTAAATTACTTGTTCCAAAATTCCACTTACCAGCGTATTTTGGCATGGCTATGGGCATCACTTAACAGGCCGAACCATCAAACACCACGACTCTTCTAATGCAATAGAGCCTATTTGGCCCAAACGCTCTGATACTAAAACTGTAACGACCGGATCCTTACACACTATGATCTGACTGCTACGACATGCATACTTAGACTTTTCTATCATGAGATGAGTTCTGGTGAAAATTTCAAAGAACATATCTA
>NC_052349.1:1466478-1502281 GCF_009727055.1 Benincasa hispida | reverse complement strand
CAACCCTTAAGGGAGCAATCTATCTACTTCCCTTGCTTCGGGGAAGGAGTGAATTCCGTCGTGTGTAACTGAGTTCCCAGCTCTCCAATCAGACAAATCCCTAAAAAGGTAGGTTTGTTGAGTTGGCAATCTGGCCACTCTCACCCATACTAATCAAAGGACCGCCCACATAGGCAGGAGTTCCCAAAACACCCAGGATTAAGGTAATGTCACCTATGGTCATTTTAGTGAGATGTAAGTCTCAATTATCAACGGCGTTAGAGACTAATCATCTCGTGGTCCGGTCTTATATAAACTCTTTGTATAGGACACCCCCGCTTGCATGTCTCCACATGAATGATCAGGATCAGACCATTTGTAGTAGTTCACAACACTTGTAAACCTCTACAAAGTGGGTCGTATCCATAGTGTCATCAGGATAAGGTATCCCTCCTTAATCCGTATACTACAGACTATTTAGGTTATTACTTAAGGCATAATCCACTTATATATCTCATATACATGCTTAATTTTACATAAAATAACCACATATCATTGTTTATTGGATATAAGTAAATGCAAATAAAATAACTCTTATTTCATTAATAATAATGTACACAATGTTTACAAACTACCAGACTCCAGGAGAATTAAGACACCAATCCCAACACTAAAATGAGAGAATCAGAATTACATATGGGTATTTTGCTCCCGTGGTAGGGAAAGGCCATCTTTCCCCATTTGAGGTTTTAACTCTACAAGACGTGATGCATGTTCCCAAAATTTCTTATAATTTATTATCTGTTAGTAAGATTACGAGAGATTTGAAATGTCAGGTCACTTTCTTACCCGATGCTGTTGTTTTTAAGGATCTGACCTCAGGGATGACGATTGGCACTGCCGACATGATAGTGGACTTTATTTCCTTAATGTAGATACTTCTTCTAGGGTAGGTGAAAAAGATTACATGTTGTGGCATTATCATCTTGGACATCCTAATTTTTCATATATGAAATATTTATTTCCTCATTTGTTTCACAATGTTAATATCTCTGTTGTGACTTGTGATGTGTATATTCGGGCTAAACAACCCGTGTCTTGCTGGGATCTCAGCCTTATAAGCCATCCAAGCCATTCATTCTCTTCCATAGCGATGTTTGGGATCCTTCACCCGTTACTACCTCTACTGACAAACGCTGGTTTTGACCTTCATTGATGATCACACTAGGCTTACTTGGGTTTTCCTTCTCACCAATAAGTCAGAAGTCTCGTCGATTTTTCAACAGTTCTATACTACTGTAGAAACCCAGTTTGATATGAAAATCTCTATCCTTCAAAGTGATAACTGTCATGAGTACTTCAATAATTCATTTCGGGATTTTTTTAGCCTCTAAGGGGATTGTCTCTCAGAGTTCGTATGCGTACACTCCTTAACAAAATGGGATAGCTTAACGAGAAAACTGTCACCTTGTCGAGGTCGCTCGCTCCCTTATGTTGTCAACTTCTTTTCAGTTCTACTTATGAGGAGATGATATTTTAACAGCAACTCATTTGATAAACCGGATTGCCTTCCCGTATATTAAAGTTTCACACCCCCTGGAATGTTTCAAGGAGTTCTACCCTAATAATTGCCTTATCCCTGATGTAGCTCTTCGGGTGTTTAGATGTGTCGTTTTTGTCCATACCCATGGTTCTAATCACACCAAGTTTACCCCCCGTGCTCAGAAATTCATCTTTGTTGGGCATTCTCTTCATCAACGTGGGTACAAATGTTATCATCCATCTTCACGAAAGTATTTCGTCTTGATGGACGTTACCTTTCTTGAAGATTAGTCTTTCTTTCCCATTAGTCATCTTAAGGGGGAGAGTATTCGTGAACAGACTAATTGGAGTCCAAGTTCATTAGTGTTACTTGAACCTGAATGTGTCCTTCCTAAACCCATCGTAAGTGTTAACGAGACTATCCTTCCTACTGAACAAGTTCCTAGATAACATGCTATAAGAAGAATCTTAGAAAGAAAATAGTGTCGCCTGTCATCTCTTCTGCTCTAGTCCATAAGTCAGACCGACCATCAGTTCCTGGTATTGGTATTCCTACCCCTGATGATAATAACATTTGTGTTGAAAATGACGTTTTTGTTGAAAATGTTGTGGGTAAAAATAGAGAAAATGATGACAGTACCAAGGATGCCTTATGCGACGAGGATATGGGTGCAAATGATGACAGTTTTGAAAAACCTACTCCAGTAGATGATAACCTTGAAGGTGAAAAAAGTCCCTCAGAAGATAAGACTTTTGAGTAGAAGGCTGAATGTGGTAGAGAATCAAATGAGAAGAAAAGTCATGGGGTCCCTTGTAGAGAAACGTGTTCTAAACATGTAATGCAATATAACAATTAACATAACCATGCAACATAATAAAGGTACACTACCAAAGAACATTTAAAGAGAGGGTGAGATAAACTACTTACTGTGATCTAGTTATTCCTTATTATTCTTTATGATTTGATCAGTAGAGCTTTCCCTTTTTAAACTAGAAGGAAATTTGGGCAGCACCTTACCCGAGCTTTTCTCTTTTAGCCTCACAGAACTTCCTCACTCACACTTACTCTTTCACACGATTCTTTGTTACTGAGATTTGTTTGAGAATAGGTTAAATCTTCGGCAAAGGGTCTTATTTATAGTAGTTTTCAACTCTTCTCAGTGTGACAAATCATCCTATAGGTGGCTTCTTTAAAATTACTTAGGATTTAAGGATTCCTCTCAATAAGACACCTAATATTGGCTAACGTTTGCCCTTATGTCATCATTCTTTGTTTGTATTCAATTTTAGAGTTTTTCTATGTATAATCTATAAGATCGTGGCCAAATTCAACGCATAATCCATGCTTCTGTCCAAATCTTGCTCTCTTCAGCTTTCTCGCTGGTTTGGCTCTCGCGACTCTCGCTCTCGCTCTCGCTCTCGCTGGTCGTGCTTTCACTCTCGTTGGTCCCGCTTCTGCTCTCGCTCTCGCTGTCGCTGGCCGCGCTCTCGCTCTTGCTGGTCTCGCTCTCGCTCTCGCTCTTGCTCTTGCTCCTGCTCCCGCTCTTTCCTACTGTCTCGCTAAGAATTTCGCTCTCTTTACTCTCGCTCTCTCCAATGTTCTCTCCAATCTCGCTAGTTTTCACACGTGGTTGCCTTCACTGCTTGTGGACTCCACTTCCTCTTTTTAACTCTTTCAAATTTTAAGAGTATATGGGCAATTAATTCACCTCCAATTCTTCCAATGAGTAGTGTCCAAACAAAAGTTAGCTACTGCCCGTTGTCTCCTGAATTAGCTAGCGCCCAACTTCTAATTAATCTTCCCTGATTCTGCTCCCTTATTCATTATTTTTTGGATAATGAATAAATTTCCTATTTTTTCCCTTCTAAATTTCCACCCCTTTAAATAAAATTTTGTTCTGCTTAATATTTGACATTTAATTTTCTGTATGCGTACAAATCTGGGTTGTTACAATTACTCTAGGGACATTTTTATCTTTTAATAGTGCTCTAGGGTTTTCTAGTTTTCTATTTATATGTGCAGCCTCCTTGTATCAGTTGTATCAGTTATAATAAGAAATATTCTATATCGTGGTTTTTCTTTCTTGTTCTAGGGTTTTCCATGTAAACCATTGTGTGCCCTTTCTCTTTTCTCTTTCTCTTTTCATCAATAATTTTTTTCTATTTTAGCAAATCAATATATTGAGCAGGCTTTTGTTACTCTATTTTTGTGTTTATATTCATTGTTTATTGGGTTTTACTGAGTGTAGGGAAGTAGATACCTAACAAATTGGTATCAAAGACATAAAACCTGGGGCGAACAAGGTAGATGGGCATAAGCAAATGGAGGAGAGAATTGAAGCAAGCGAGAAAGAGATTTCGAATATGAAGGATATGTTATTGCCCCTCTGCAAAAATATAGAAAAACTAACCGAACAAGTTAAGGAGAGTAGTTTGATTTGGAAGAGTAATGAATTGAGCACCATGGAGGGATCTCGACTTAAGCTGAAGGAGAAGATGGATGAGGCTGATTCAAGCCAGAATCAGGGAGTAGAAGGATCGGACAAGAGAAAATATAAATGTTTGGAGATGCCAATATTTTCAAGGGAAAATCCTGAATTATGGGTATATAGAGTTGAACACTACTTCGAGTTAGATGAATTAAATGATGCAGAGAAAGTAAAAGTGGCCGTCGTCAGTTTCTTCACAAAGAGGTCGATCGGTTTCAATGGAGTCATAATTGACATCCTATATCTACTTGGGAATTGAAGAAAAGGATGTTTGAACGTTATCGACCGAAGAGTGAAGGAAGTTTGGGGGCAAGGCTCCTACGAATCAAACAAGAGGGAAGTTATGCAGATTACATGAAGAAGTTCGTCACATATTCCACGCTGTTGTCGAAGATGGTGGAAAACGTCTTAACAGATGCATTCTTGAATGGGCTCGAACCCTCTTTGCAAGCTGAAGTTATTAACAGATACCCTATACACTTAGATGAAAGTATGAAGGAAGCTCAGCCTTTGCAAGCTGAAGTTATTAACAGACACCCTGTAGACTTAGATGAAAGTATGAAGGAAGCTTAGTTGTTAATGATCGTAATCTGGCCCTTAAATTGGCCTTGAGCGATTTAGGCATTGTTGGGCCCGTGAAAAATAAGGCCAAAGCCCAGAGCAGAATTAAGTCAATCTATTGGGGGGAAAAGGTAACCCTAAAGGATCGGAAGGGGGAACGATGAGGTAAATTTCAATTCCCATCAAAGGACGCATTATAAAGAAGGATCTGCCAGTGGCCAGTGGACAGTGAGTATCGGGAACGATTGGAAAAGGGTTGTGCTTCTAGTGCAATGACAAGTATTCGCAAGGCCATTGTTGCAAGGTAAGAGAGAATCGTGAGCTGATGTTATTCATCACAAATGAAGATGAGGATTTCGAGGAAAATGAAATAGAAGAAGTCGCCACCGAAGAGACATCAGAGTTTAAGTCGACTAAAATGGTGGAAGACGCAAAAATATCTTTACGTTCGATGATAGGGTTTCCAAAGAGAGGTACGATGAAATTGAAAGGAATGATTGAGAGAAGAGAAGTGATTGTTTTGATCGACTGTGGGATACTCATAATTTTGTCAATAAAAAATTGATTGATGAGTTGAAGCTATCAGATACCAGAATGACGAAGTAAGAAGTCGTCATGGGAAACCGGGAAATTGTGAAAGGAAATGGAATTTGCAAGGCAGTAGGGCTCAAGATACAAAAATTGGAAGTCGTAGTCGATTTTCTGCCAATTGAATTAGGAAAAATTGACGTGGTTTTGGGAATGCAATGTTTATTCACCATGGGGTTCATTGGCGTTCATTGGCCTTCGTTGACAATGTGTTTCAAGGAAGGGGAGAGAACTGTGATGATACAAGGAGATCCCTCACTTACTAGAACAGAAATTTCCTTAAAACTGTTGGCTAAAGAATGGAAGGAAGATGATCAGGGATTCCTGATTGAGTTTCAAAATCTGGAATGCAATGAAGACGTAGAATATCTGATGGATAGAGAAACAAACTAGAGGAAACATTTCCGTTAATGATTCAAACATTGTTACAAGAGAATGAAGACATCTTTGAACCACCTAACAAACTACCGCAAGAGCGTGCCATTGGTCACTAGATCCTTACGTATGAGGGATAACCTCCAGTGAATGTCAGGCCATATAAATATGGTCACCAGCAGAAAGAAGAGATTGAACAATTTGTGGAAGAGATGTTATGAGCAAGGAATAATAGACCGAGTCGAAGCGCTTATTCGAGTCCTATTGTGCTGGTCAAGAAAAAGAATGGGGGTTGGAGGTTTTGTGTGGACTATAGAAAACTAAATCAAATTACAATAGCTGACAAGTTCCCAATCCTAGTCATAGAAGAGTTGCTGGACGAGCTCCATGGTTATGCAATTTATTATAAATTAAACCTCAAATTAGGGTACCACCAAATCAGAATGAACGAGAAAGATGTGGAGAAAACGACCTTTAGAAATCATGAGGGCCATTATGAATTCCTAGTGATGCCGTTTGGATTAACCAATGCCCATGCCACTTTTCAATCTCTGATGAATCACATTTTTTTACCTTTCCTATGAAGGTTTGTGCTAGTCTTTTTTTTTTTTTTTTTTAAATGATATTCTCATTTATAGTTCTAACATTTCAACTCACAAAACACATCTAGCTATTGTTTTTAATGTCTTACGAGATCACAAGTTAATTGTCAACAAGAAGAAATGTTCATTTTACCAAACCCGAATTCAGTACTTAGGATATTAGGTTTCTTAGAAGGGAGTAGAAGCTGATGATGATAAGGTTAGAGCTATGATCCGATGGCTGCAACCAAAGAACATGACAAAGTTAAGGGGGTTTCTTGGTCTCACGGACTATTATAGGAGATTCGTCCAAAATTATGGTCAAATTTCAGCCCCTTTAACATAGCTTCTTCAAAAGAACAAGTTCGGTTGGAATGAACAAGCTACTTAAGCTTTTGAGGAGTTAAAGAGGGCAATGAGGACGATACTGATATTAGCTTTACCTGATTTTTCTCTTCCATTTGTTATTGAGACTGATGCATCTGGGTTTGGTTTGGGAGCTATGTTGAGTCAGAATGATAGGCCCATAGCTTACTTCAGTAAGAAGTTATCCACTCGAGCTCAAGAAAAGTCCATTTACGAGCGTGAGCTAATGGTAATGGTGCTGGAAATACAGAAATGGTGCCATTACCTTTTAGGAAACAAGTTTATAGTAATTTCAGATCAAAAGGCATTAAAATTCTTGTTGGAGCAAAAGGAAGTTCAACCCCAATTCCAACGATGGTTGACAAAACTAATGGGCTACGACTTTGAGATACAATACCAACCGGGACTTCAAAACAAGGTAGCTGATGCTCTATCCAGGCTACTTACAGAGACGAAATTATTTATCTTGACTTCTCCAGCGTTGGTGGATGTGGAAATAGTCTTACAGGAGGTAGAGAATGATGAGGAATTACAGAAAATTATAGCCATATTAAAGGAAGATCCTAACGACAAGCCAAAATATCAATGGGAACACAAGAAACTACTATATAAGGAAGGGTTAGTCTCTAAGAAATCCTCCTTGATTCCTTCACTCTTACATACGTTTCATAACTCAGTCTTAGGAGGGCACTCAGGATTCCTCAGAACATATAAGAGAATGTCAGGGGAATTTTTCTAGCAAGGAATGAAATCTGATGTAAAGAGATATGTTGAATAATGTGAGATTTGTTAAAGAAATAAAACAGAAACTTTAAATCCGGCAAGCTTACTTCAACCATTGTCGATTCCAGAGTAAATATGGGAGGACTTGACGATGGATTTCATTAAAGGACTGCGTAAATTCGAGGGATACAACTCCATTATGATGGAACTCGAGATATACGCAGCAAAATTGGGACCTAATTACACTCTAATTTCTCTTAAATTAAAGGAAATAAGCATGCATCATGAAGGAAAATAGTGAATTAAAAGTGTAGAGATGCTACCTTTGAAGCTCCCGAAAGCCGCTTCTCCTCGTTGAATCTCGACTCGAACTCTTTTGAACCACCACTAGAGTTGACCTACTATCCTCTGGACTCAGAACCGAGTTGTGGGACCCGGTGGATGAAGAGAACCGAGAGAGAGAAAAGAGATGAAAATAAGGAATGGAATTTTTTGAGTAGGTTTGGGTGTTTCCTTTTCTTTTCTTCACAAAGTTGTAATTTTCCAGCCCAACTATCAGAAAAATAATTTTCAAAATAGAAAAAGTCTTTTAACTAAATTGAAGAACCCAATTTATAAAAAAAGGCATGCAACAATTGCACGAAAAATCTTCACAAAAACCCAACATCTAGAATCCACTCACTTAGTGGGTTTAATGTCTCCACTATAAGCCAACATCTAGCCCACTATTTTATTAGTGGAATTATCCAACAAAAGTTTGGTTTTCCTCACTAACTATAGTCAAAGGGCAAAATAGTCATTTGGTCAAAGTCAAACTTTGACAAAAAAGTCAACTTTTGACTTTTTATGATTTTTTTCGTGTTGACTAATTTTGACCTCCTGAGATGAATCCGCATTTATTTTGTCGAAATTCAAATCACATTTGAATATAAAGTCGGTCAAAGTTTTGACTTTTCAAAGTCAAAAGTCAACTCTTTGACTTTTTACAACTTTGACCATTTCCATCATTTTCGAGCTTCCGAATATGAACGTATTCATATTCTTGATATTTAAATCACATTTAAATATTAAAGTTGTATCTCTAAGCTAAAAAAAGACCCGACCACTATATCACATATACTTGTCGGTTTCTTTCTCTCTACCTAATTCGAATAATTCAAATTATTCTATCATACTATTCTAGGTTTATTCCATATGAGCTAATAGGGGAGCCTAATGGACCTATAGATCATGGGCTCCAACGATCCAAGATTAGCTAGCTAAACTCTTTAGACGGAGCTAATCAACATTCGTTAACTAACGGGTCATTCCACTAAAGTCCCGTAGTTGCACTCCCCTCACTATAGATATATTTGTGTCCATTTGATATAACCATGATTAGTAAGTTAATCCTTCACAGGTTGTTCGTAATCTCGGCTGGGTCATAAAAACCGTTTTACCCCCAAGACTACATCTTGTTCCTTAAGTTCCATTGATCCTCTAGTGAACAATTGGTTTAAGGTCCAACCTATAAACCGAATCTCTCTCGGGCCAAGGAGAGGGTGGGACCCCTTGTTCAAGACCTGGATTCAGTACTAAAGGGAACAACCTATCTACTGTCCCTATAACGGGTAGGAGTGAATTCCGTCTTGCACCCTATGTTCCCAGCTATCCACCTAATCTTACCCCTGAAATGGGAGGCTTATTGGGCCAGCGATATTGAGTTGCCCTCACCTATGCAGATCTAAGGATAATTCTGAGTGAACAGGAGTTCATAGTTAGCTCAGGATTAAGATTAAGTTACCTAGGTCATCAATTAACGAAATAGTTAGTTTTATACCTAAAACGGTATTTAGAACGTAAAAAGTGACTATTTCATGGTTCGGTCTTATGTAAACTCTTTATAAAGGATGCCCCCACTCACATATCTCTATATGAACGATTCAGGATCATATCGTTTGTACTAACTACAAAGTGGGCCGCATCCATAGTGTCCCCATAATAAGGCACCCAACCTTATTCATATACTATAGACCATTTTGGCTATATATTTGAACTTGATCCACCTTTATGTCACTACATAAAGTTCAAACTACATTAAATAGTCTCAGGACCTTAGTTTATTGGATTCAAGATTACAATTTCAATAACAAATTTATCGAAAAACAAAACAGAATATATTTATTAATTTACAAACTACGAGTTTTAGGACATAAAATCCAACACAGTATGGTAGTTGTGGATCATCTGAGCAATTATGCCCATTTCATTCAACTAAAACATCCATTCTCAGCAAAGCAAGTGGCCAAAGTATTCATCCAAGAGGTAATACGACATCACGGGGTACCTAAGTCAATAATTACAAATCGGGATAAGATTTTCCTTAGTCATTTTTGGAAAGAACTCTTCTCTATGATGGGCACGCTCTTAAAGAGAAGCATGACTATAACACCCGCATCCTTATAGGATTCCTTTAGAGGTGGAAAATAGCTTGGAGTGTAACACCTGGACCCTCATAGGATTCCTTAGGTTGAGAGAAGAACTCATAATTAAAGCCTTGGAAAGTGGCTAAGTCCCTAAACTATTCTTTGAAGGAAGGAAAAATCTTTGAAGTGTTGGAGGCGTAGTAGTTGGAGTAAGAATTTGGGCTAAGTGTTGAGAACATATAGTGGAAGTTGGGGAAAAAGTGTGGAGGACAAATAGAGAGGGAAAGGAAATGGGAGCATAGTGGGTGGAAGCTTAAATTTTTGCTAAATATCCAAACTGTGTTGTGAGAATTTAGAGTTAAAGTCACAACATAGTAAGAAATGAAGAAATTTGACTAAGTGTCAAAACTGTGCTATGAGAATTAGAAGTTTAAACCATAGCATAGTAAAGGAGGAGGAAATTTGACTAAGTGTCCAAACTATGTTATGAAAATCATGCATTGAGAAACCATATGTTGAATTATGCACAAACCAAGGGAAGAAAATGAGTGTTGAACGCATGGAATGTTCAGAGTGAGAATTTAGCTAAGTGTTGGACTAGAAGTTGAACAAAAATTCATAAGGATGCATATTAGGTGTTGAGATTAAGGGTTATGAGGTGAAGCATGGTGGAAGCTTGGTGAACAGAAGGTTGGAAGCATAGTTAAGCCAAATGGGCGCATAGTTGAGCAAAGTTCGAAGCATAGTTGAACAAATTTGTTATTAATGCAACCAAGGCTAACCAAAGGGATCTAGGAGTGAAATTAGACATCAAAGATGCGTCCAACTCATAAACCATGCGTTGAGATGAAGGCAAGGAAGAACAACGCATTGAAAAGTGCCAAACCGTGCATTAGGAAGCTAGGAAAATGATAAGTTGGACGCATGGAGTGCTTCATGTGACCAACCTAAGAATTCTTAACCCTTGAGTAAAGATTTGTCACCTTATTAGGTGGCTTAAAAAGAAGTTAGCACGTGGTATAGGCAGTGACAAAGCCTAGGAGGTGTCAACCTCTCATAACCTCACAGCTTACAGTCACAACTATAAATACTGCTGCATCAACTTCAAATGGGGAGTACTCTCAAACTACTCATATAAATTGGTTGATTCTTGAACCAAAATCTTAGAAATTGAGTGTAGTTTATGTATGAGGGTTTCTGTGAGAAAATTTAAAGAGGAGGGTCATCAAAATTAAAGAAAATCGAGAAGTGTTCACAGAATCTGGGACAACCAAGCAAGGTGGAGAAATCTTGAGATTTTGAGCTCTTGAGTTGGAATTTGAAGCTCAAATTTTAAGGATTCAAAGAGGGAGGTGTTGGCAATAGGAGAAGAGGAGACCCACATTCATTGAAGTGTGCCTTGTGACCAAGGACAAGCGCCCGTAGGGGAGGTCTACAAACCCTAAGGAATTAACCCAAAAGACTGTGAGTGATTGTTTTCAAAAGTAAACATGTTTTAGCATAGCTTTAGAAACTATGTTTTCATGCTTTGAGTTGTTTGAAAATATAGTTTGAATATTCATGTGTGATGTTATAAGTTATGGTTTTTGAAAGTGGTTTTAAAACCATTAGATCTAGTACCAAGTCGAGAGCTCAGCGTGCACATATGACAGATGTTATGCATTGAGTTGGTTCCGTAGTAGCAAAGACTGAGTGTGTTGAATTGGCTCCACCTCAGTAAATGAAGGTATGAGTATGGTTCCACCTCATTTTCCTGGGAGTATTGAGTTGTTCTACCCTCGGGAAGCTTGAGTACAGGTTTGATGTGTGATTTATTCATATACTCAGTAAGTTTATTGAAATGCTTTGCTATATAGTTTTGCCATGCGTTGCTTGTTTTAAGAAATGTTTTAAACAAATGAATTTGTTTTATAAATTGTCACTCACTGGGTTTCCTAAGCTCATGTTTTCAAAATGCTTTCCCCCACCAGGTAGCAAAAGAGAGGAGTTCCAGGGTGTTGCTGAGGTTAAGGTCTGCCACACTACAGCCACACTGCCTAATATAAGTTTGTTGTTATAAAATTCTGTAATTAAGAGTCTGAGTTTTTTAGCTAAGTTTAGGAATTGTATAAATGTTATACTTATTGTTATAAAATAAGTTAAGCCAAACAATTATTGTTTATTCACTTGGCTCTGAGTTTAGTAAGCAAAACAGGTTCAGATGGGCAGTAGGTAAAATAGGTTCAGATGGGCAGTAGGTATCACAAGAAGGTGTTACCTGTTGTCCCCACGCCTCCTCCCAAGTTTGAGAGGTGAGCTCTAGAGAGGTTATGACATTGAGTGCAAGTTTTGGGAGAAGAAGATTTGCTAAGTCTCTAAACTATGCTTGGGGAGAAGAAAACTTTCTAAGTATCAAAGACATATTGAATTAAGAGCTTAAAATTTGGCTAAGTGTCCAAACTATACTGTGAGAGTGAGAGTTGAGTCCATAGCATAAGAAAGAGGAAGAACTTGGAAACATAGGGGGCATGGTGAATGCATACTAAAGGGAGTTTTGGACAACCTTGGATGTTTAGGGGAGGTAGAAAGCTATGCTATGAGGAGAGTTAAGTGCACTATGCGTTGAAAAATTAGGTGAACGCATAGGATACCCTCATGGACGTATAGGGTTGAGCTTGGTGAAAGCATAGGGCACTTGGAAGGAGAAAATTGGCTAAATGTTGGAGAACATGAGACATCATAAGAGAAGAAACCCTAAAGAGGGAAGAGTTGGACGCATGGATGAAGCATTGGGCATCCAAGGCCATATGGACGCATCTTAGGAAGGGAAAGTAAGATAAGGAGAACATATGTCCTTGAGGTTGGAAGGTAGACTATGCATAGAAGAGAAAATAGAAACCAAACGAGAAGGAAGAAGAGGAAGAGTTGGCACATAGGGCAATGATGGGCGCATGAAGACTAAGGTTAACGCTTGGGAAGACTCAAGCATTCCATTGGGACTCTAGAAGGAGCAAGATGGAAGCATAAGACAAACCCTTGGGAGAGAGTTACACCAAGAAAAGCCGATGGATGCATGGTTGGAGAAGATGGACGCATGCTTGAGGAGCATGGGCCCATGCTGAAATGCATCCAAAAAGTGTGTTTTCTGGGCTTAGAATTTAGTTAGTTTTATGCTTAATTTGAGATCTTTGATGCTTTTATTGTTTGATTGTAGGAAATCGAGCAATTGGATGAGAACAAGCAATTTTAGAAGATGAATGATCAAATTACCCCCAAGAAGGTCAAAGTTTTGACCTACGGTAATGATCAAAGGAGAAAAAGGAAAGAAAATGCGAAAAATGAGGCATGACAGTGTTGAACAAGCGTTGCAACGCTGCCTCGTGACGCTGCAAGGCAGAAGGCTCATGGAAATAAGGCAGTGTCGCAACACTACGATTAAGAGAGGTGCGCTACAGATGATTTAACGTCAACGTTGCAGCGCTACATTGAAGTGTTGCAACACTGCAACTATTTTCTATATAAGTAGTTTGTGGCCAAACTGATTCGGGGAGGTTAAAAGGAGGCCAATAGAGGCATTTTTAGGGCTATTTTAAGAGCGTAAAGAAATATTTTGGTGACGAGAGTCAAGAACACGACTTGCAATTTCTTCCCTCTTTTATTTTCTGTCCTTTATGTTTGAAAACATCATGAATGGTCTATGTTTGTGTTATAACCATAAATGACTGATTTGTGTTTCTAGGATGTTGATTTAGTTTTATGGATTGTGAAAACTGAATTAGTTGCTTCTTGGATTGAATTTATGCATAATTATTTTAGCATGTTTGTTCTTAATATTTTTGATTAACTGATCACTAATTGAATGTTCTTTACTTAATGTCTATCTCGAGAGAGAAGATGTTGAGTTGGATCTAGCAGTTTAAACTGTTAATCGAGTATGCACGAGAGTGATAGGAGATTAATAGAGATTGTTGACGGAGGAACTTAATGTTGTGGCTAGTCAAGCGATAGAAGAGATTCGAGTCGATGGTTAGTCATTAGAAAGGGTTGAGCTCGAGAGAGGATACCTGGATAAAAGACTCCTAGATCTATAATTTGCATGAATCAATCTAACGTCAAATTAATTAATTTGGTTAATCCATTTAACGAAATCATACCCTAGAACGTGTCTTGTCTAATTTTACCCCTGTTTTATCTTTTCTTTCTTTTTGGGATTAGATTAGTTAGGTTCTCATTACAGTCTGGTCCCTTAAATAAAATTAGAAGAATCTCTTAATAGCTAAAGGACTCAAACCAAGGACGATACTCGATCTCTTGACTGTTTTACTATATTATAATTTGATGCATGCGCTTGCGCTACCATCACATGCTTGTGGTTAGGGCTCAAGAGGAAGCTATGAGTTGAACTAAGGGTTAAGTTGAGGAACCAAACAACCAAAACTAAGGGAGCATGCGTTGAGAATACTACCATGGACGCATGAAAGAGGTGTTGGACACATGGAGGTTGGTTGTTGAAGCAACCATGTGCCCAACCCAGGTTATATGTGTTAATGGGAGGAAACTTGGAGAACAAGTTCGAGTTGACATCATAATGGAGTACGTGGTTCAACCAAATGAAGCATCGGACAAGCCTAGGAGGAGGTGGGCGCATATTAGCGCATGCAAAAGGTTAAAGTGACATCTAATGGAGGCCCGTTGGACCTTGCATGAGAAGGAAACCTCAAGCTCTCATGCAAGAAGGTGTCAAGGACCCTTATGCTGGACATTGCATGGTGCTGACACTTAGGATTTTCATGCAATACAAGTGTCATGCATTGGAAGCTTGTGGTTGATGAAGAGATGCTTTTGAAGGCCTATAAATACCCCAACGAGGCTTCATTTCAGCACACAACACATTCTTCCTTTAAGAAGACTCAGAAAGGGGTGATTGAGGGAAAATTAGGGTTTTTGGGGTAGTACGTTGACCACAAGGGTATGCATTGATTAGAGGCATACCATGCATCCAACCTAGGTCCATGCATTGATCAGGCGTTGGCCAATTGCCATGTGACCAACTGCTTAAAGAGAACTTGCCTTGCGTCCAACTGCTGTCCAAATATGTCCAGGGGCCTGGTTTCATGTTAGTACAAGTTGGTCTGAGAGTCAAGAAAGAACCAAAGGAAACCAGGGAACTCAGAAAGGAGAGTTGGCAGCCCTCTCGAATTGGCTAGTTATCTTTGCTATTGTTATCCTTTTTTTTTCTATTTCTAGTTATCTTCACTAATCCAAGAGTACAATCTATATTCATTGTAATCTTTCTCTATCTTAGCAAATCAATATATTGAGCAGGTTTTTGTAACTCTGTTTTTGTGTGTTTGTATTCGTGTTTGTTGAGTTTTATCGAGTGAAGGGAAGTAGATACCTACACTTGCTTCATTTGTACCTGCTATAATTGTTTTTTTTATAAATATTAGTGAATCCCACGATAATGTAGATTAATATTAAATGCCACACTCTAATTTCAAAAACATGAAGGGAGGGAGCACAAAAAAACATTCTATACATTGTGCACGACGAATAAACAACTCTCTACATGTTACAACTCCACTTCTTACTCCCACGGCTTAACTTTTTAACCTTCCAGGATCAAAATAAAAATGTGAAAATGTGTAGGAATCAAACACTCCTTAATGGAAACTGTTAAAAGATTGTTTTGATACAATTTTCTGCTTTAGCAAGAAAAAGTTATGTTTTCTTATTTTTATAAATGTGCAATAAATATATTTCTAGAAAAGATTATATAACTTCCCAATAACGATATGTTTGAGGCAGTGATGACTCAAATGCAAACAGATTATCATTGAACAATCCATTCAGTAAGTTATTCTTTCGTCAATTATACTTTTGATACATTCTTCTATAAATGTTTGCACCTTCTGATTCAGCGTGAATTTCTCTTTCAGTCCTTATTCCCATTGGATTGTTCAACAACCATCCATCTTCATCACACAAAAGACTCTGGTCAAGCTTGTCGATGTGTTTGAGAACATCGGCTTTGGAATCGAACAAAAGTCTCATGTCAACTGCCACTTGGAGCACGTCGGATTGTATGAAAACCTATTGAATCATATAAAACAAAATTTCCAACATCAGACTCATCTGATTGCATCATATTGCATTACGTCAGGCTGAAACAGCGCGAGCAAAAAGCCATTCAATGTCAGGGATGGATAATGCGATCATATACCTGCCCGCCTGGCATTAAACTGTCTACTATAGATTCTACCAAAGGCTTCTGCAAAACCCTTCGCTTATGATGTCGTTTCTTGAAATGAGGATCTGGGCACTGCAATGAGATGAAACACGAGTGAGTTATATCGTTGTCGATTAATTGGATTGAATCAATGGGGAAGCTTGGGTTGACTTGTTTTGGGCGGGGGTTGAAAAAATATCACAATATATGTTTGGGAGTGATTTTAAAATGGTTTAAATCACTTTTGTCATTTTCAAAATCACTCTAAATATGGTTTTAACCATTCAAAATCAATTGTAATAGTACGAAAAATACATCTAAAAGTGAACATTGAGTCAATTTCAAGTGACTAAAGGTATATTTCAAATTGATTTTAAACATGACAAGAGTAATTTTAACCATTTTAAAATCATCCCAAATATGCATGTATTGTGCTATGAAAGTATGAATGATTGTGCACTAACCAGGATGGAAACCAGCATCAGGGGTCCAGGATATGATGATATAATCTGTTTAAAAGAAATTGTAGCATTTGCAAACATGAAATGTCTGCATTCAAGTTTAAAAAGAAGTTCATTAATAATACACCAATAGCAAAAAGGTGATCTTGCTTTTCACTACCTGATATGAAGTTAAGATCCTTACACGTTGCTAAATCCCAACTCTTTAACCCAGATATCAGCACGCTTGACCAGCTGCAAGAGCACAAAATAAAGCAAAGTATAATCTAAGGTCTCCAGAGAATGAGGATCAAATAATTCCGAGCAATTAAGAGTACGTCATAAGTGAAAATTCTCCCGTACTTTCTCTCGTATTTCGAGACCCAAGAAATTTCTTGAATCAAAGTGCCTTTTTGCAAGCCACAAGAGAAATCTGCCACTACCTGGGAATATGAATACTTGTTCTGTTAGAGTCTTGATTGGCAAAGAAAGTATAAAACAGCCTCATGAATCCCATAAAAAGCATGTAATGAGGCTAGTTAAACCAAAATTGAGAGAGAATCAAGATTTCCATCAATTGTACTAACATTTTTAAAAGTAAAGATGCAATGTAGATCATTACAGCATAGCTGACAAATAATATTCATGTATACATGGGATATGCTCGATTACATTTGAAACCATAATCTCTTTACCAATAGAATCCTTTCCTCTGAAAATTCTCCAGGTCAACTTAGGCAACTGGTATTATATTAACTTTTTTTTGGTAAAAGAAACATTTCATAGATATTATATTAACTTTTACTAGCTAGCCCAGTGTTTAAATCAAGGTGGGTAGCTCATAGCTTCTATTGCTTAGAGTATTTTTCTCCACATGTACCGTACTGTCTCATAATTAGAGTTGCTTTATTATGCATATAAATTCGAATTTTGAGTCAAAGTGCAAGGAAAATAAGATTGCCGAGTGCAGTAATCAATATGATGCTTGATAATACTTCCCTTTGAGGATATTCATAGTCGTTTGATACAATTTTCTCACCAGCCAAATTACCCTTTTACTTGGTTTGTATGACTTCTGCTGGTTGACTGAACATCATCAAAACAAGACTAAGAAAATAGCAGGATCTCTAAATATATCTGTCTTTTGAACTTCTTTTTCAAAGCAAGCAGCAACTTCAAAGATTTTTTCATGACTATCCTCTGCTTAGCCCAAGCTGGAGGATAATGGGTAAGAGATGGACAATTATAACGGGGTGATTTTGGAAAATCACTTTTTCATGTTCAAAATCACTCCCGAACATGTCTTTGACTATTTAAAATCAATTTATTGTTTAATTTTATATTTTTAAACACTATTTTCATACGATCTAATTTGATTTTGAATGACTAAAAGCATATTTTATAGGGCATTTGAACATGACAAACATGATTTTTAACCCTTCAAAATCACTCTCAGTCCTAAACACTTCATAACAGACATGGATGCAGCGAAATGTTATAGAGAATCAAATATTATTATTGTCTCATGAAATTAAAGTATGCATAAGTAACTGGGATACAAAAAAAGTAGGTATTATGAAGAAAACAGATATTTATAGGTACATAACAGAGAATGCGTCAACTCACTGACCACATCCTATATCAACCATGAGGGGCAATGTAGGGTCCTTGAAGACTTCATCCCAGTTTGGTGCTGGTGTAGGGACCTGAAAGGTAAAAGAGGGAAAGCCTTCCTTCAATTAAGCAACACTAAGCTCAAATTTCAAACCCACAGTTCCTTAAATCACTCTTCAAATTACATACAGAGAAAGAAGAGCTAAGAGGATTAACATGCTGCCTGATTCTAACGTGGCCGGAATCCTGCAATTATAAGAAAACCAAGAAAAATGCGCATCAATTATAAACAGCACATTCAATTTTCAATTACGCGCCAAGGTTTTCAGAAATTAGGGCCAAAATTCATGAACAGAGACACAAACCTCGAAGATCTTGTGAGAGAGATTAAGGTCGGCATATTCCAACGCCACCAATTCCGGACTCCGGAGGGGTTGACGCTCGCAAAGGTCGGCGGAAGAGCCCGATGGTAAACAGAAGTTTGGAAGAAATGGTCGTTTTAGGAACAGAGATAAGGTTTTGTTTGCAGTTGCAACCCTCGACGGCGCCGCCGCCTTTGCAGCCGCAATGTAACGGAGGTGTGAGCAAGTTTGTAAATGCAAGCACAAGGACGAAGCCATTTTGCTTCTCCTCAAAGTGGAGCTGTTTCAGTTATTCGCTCTCTATCACCTTTTTACTTTCTTATCTCTTTCACTTAAATTATGTTTTCATAGCTTTAAATACTACTTTGATAAAAGAAAAAATGAAAAAGTTCTATGTTTTATTTCAATTTAGTTCGTAGGTCTGAGTTCATATATCTGTATTTGGATGCAAAGTTATTTGGTTGAGTTAATATATCTGACATGTCTGTATTCGAGATATAGAGTTTTATTTGGTCTGAGTTAATATGTTTGTGTTTGGGTGCAGAGTTGAGTTCACATGTGTAGATATCTAATCTAGCTTTTTAAATTCTAAATAATATGCTTTTATTATTACTATTTTTGTTTTGAAATTTTTTATTAAATAATTCTACTTATATTTGTTTGAATAAAATGTGGATTGGAATTTTTCTTTTAATTTTTAAAACTTTTATTTCTTTCTTTCTTTCTTTTTTGGGCAATGAACAACAATTAACCCATTACTTTTGTGGTAGAAATATGGTTAAATAAAATGTCACACCCTGCCCCAAACCACACTCTTAGCCTAGAGAAGAGCGTGACTGCAACAGTTATCAACCCTTTGGCTGACACTTACTGCCTAAAAACTCTTGTGGAATAACTCTGATACCAAAATATAATTTATATGCAACGGAATTTTTTTAGGCCCACAATTTATTAATTGAGAAACATAACATATTTACAGTCATTACAACACTAAATTACAAGCCCCGAAACCCATAAACCCTAGTCCCTATATGAACAACAGTAACATGTGTACAATATTAACAGTAACCACCTAAATAGTCGAGTTACACATCTCTTATTCCTTTAGTGGCAGAGCAGATGCAGAGTTATCTTCAGAGGATTTGACCGCTACCTAGGGGGGAGGGGAGACAAAACATTTGAAAATGGGGTGAGCTTACGCCTAGTGAGTGACCCAGAAAACATAATTGATTCTCATGCAAAATTTCAGTAAAGTGTTTAACTGAAATATAAGCTTCTACAGTACTTGTACCGTAGCATAAACATTTTCCAAGCATAAAATGTATAAAGTTGTTTTAGTCATAAAACAGTAAAATCGTTTCTCAGTTCAAAGTATCCCACTATGGGTAAAATGATCCCAACACCAACTGCTAGTCAAGAAAGAACCCTTTTGCTCAATCTCTGACTCTAATTACCTGTGGCCACACTAAGTACCGTCACACATTAGGTACCTCTGCTCAGATACCTTCTCAAATGTCCTTCAGTATCGAGCTACTAGGATACCTTCTCAACCGTCCTTCAGTATCTTGTTGGCTTGGTACCTTCTCAACCATCCTTCAGTACCAATAGATACCTTCTCAAATGTCTTTCAGCATCTAGTTGGGCGGATACCTTCTCAAATGTCCTTCGGTATCGCGTTTTAAGTAAAACTAGTCATAAATGACTTTCTCTTTAAAGCATGTAAAGTATAACACATATAAAAACATGGCTTTAAAGGCACTAACGCATGTTGAACATAATTAACACATATAAATCGTTTTTCAAAAATTTCTCACACATGCATGCGTTCAAAACACAGCTTGCTTAGAAATCACTTTGTAAAACTAGTAGGCATGAGAATATTCTTCTTTAAAACATGCTTTCTATAACACGTTGTAATAAAAAAATTTAAACAAAATGTTTTAGTCAAAACATTTTAGCCACTCACCTCGATTTCTTAGGAGCTTTTCACTCTAGTAGCTCTTCGGGCTCCCTTTTCACCCCTAGAATATAGATTCAATTTACAGCTTATATTACTCATAATTCTGGACCTTGTTTTGAAATACTTCCTTCTACAAACATGTTCTAAAACGTCTTAGAAAGCTTATCCAAAAATTTGAGCTCATAACTCCTCGTGGTTTGGCCGGAATCGCAGAATCTTCAAGACTAGCCCAAACTGATCCGACAGCCTCACCCTTCTGTATTCTTTTCAATTTCCAGCCTGATTACTTTGAGCTTTTCCTCCGACAGCCCACTCTGAAAACTAGACTTTCAGAGCTTTCATGTGGCTTTGAAATCGCTCCAAACGCACGAGTAGATTGGGAGAATTCTTCGTCCCAAGTTAATGCATCCTCCTCAAACCTCACTGTCCAATGCGTCCACTATGACTAACGCATGGATTTGGCTCCAACGCATGGTTTGCTTCACTCTCCCTCTCTTTTTATGGTATTTGTGAGTTTTTTGATCTAAAAATGAAGTCTCAAGGCTCTATTTATAGGCGTCCAAATCTCCTCCGGAGTTGACACCACCTACTTGGCTGCATGGCCAAGTGTCTCCTCCCCACCTCATCAACGCAATGTTGTGGTCATCACAAGCTAAGTGTCCTCTTCTCATCTTGCCAACGCATGGGTCTCCAATCTGATGCCACCACCTCAAAGTCTTAATGCTTAAGGCTTTCCTCTCACGAAGACACATGGTTTTGATGATGTTTTCTAAGTGACCTCACCCTTGTATGCGTCCAACTTTTTGTTGCTCAACGCCTAATCCATAAGCAACGCATGGCCTCTACTCAACGCATAGCAAGTCATAACAATTCAACTTAGCCATCTCAAGGAGTTATCCATCATCAACGCATAGGGTGACCATCCATCCCTCGACGCATGGCTCACTTGCACGGCTTGCTTGGCATGGGCACATGATGCTGGCCACCAACACATAGGCGCGCTGCATAGGTTAGTCGTTCACGCATGGGTATGCTTGACTGCTCGACGCATGGGCGTGCTTGGCCGCATGGACTGCGCGCGGCGCCTGGATGCTTGGCTGGGTGAATGGGCGCATGGGCGTGCTGCTTCGACACATGGGCATGTGGCGCTCATTTGGCCATCACTCGCTTGCTCGCACGGCTGCATGGGCGCAAGGCATAGGTTGCGCGCTTGGCTACACGGCAGGCCATCTCGACGCATGGCATGGTTGCTCGGCTGGGGCGCTCAACGCCTGGGGCGTGGGGCATGGCTGCTTGGCAGTGCGCGCAACGCACAGACACATCCCCTCGACGGCGCGCTCAGCGCACGGGCGTGCCCACTCGATGCATGGCCTAGGCGTNGAATGGGCGCATGGGCGTGCTGCTTCGACACATGGGCATGTGGCGCTCATTTGGCCATCACTCGCTTGCTCGCACGGCTGCATGGGCGCAAGGCAGGGCGCTCAACGCATGGGCGTGACCACTCGACAGTGCGCTTAACACACAGGTGTGTCTGCTCGACGCATTGGCTAGGCGTCCGACCGAGGCTGCTCGACTCATTGGCCTACCTTTCTCGCCTACCCGTGTGCCTTCCAACGCATCATCCTTTTTTCCTTCTTCAGCCACATGCCTTCACCTTCAACGCATCACACCATCCTTCCAACGCATCACACACAAATTTCTCATACTTAGCCAAATTTTCCAAATTTTTCCTAAAATCCAAACTTCCAACTTTTCCTCTTTTCTTCACATTTTCCACTCTTTTCTCTACCATTCCATACTAGACTCCACATCAACCTACTTATCACACAAATTTCAATAGGGAACACACTTAAGTAGAGAAATTAGGATTCGAGGTTCACATAAAATGAGAAACCAAAGAGAAATCAAAACTTTTTACTATGTCATGATTTTTTTTTTAATTAAATCTCCCACATCATATCAACTGCTAATGAAATGTCACTAAATTTCTTCAACAATTTCACTTTCAATTCCTCTAAATTTGGAGGATCATCAAAAAAAATATCTATTTTAAAATTTTCATTTTATGATTTTTTTTTTTTTTGTTATATGTTACATACTTTTCAACTACATATATACTTTCATCTAAGTAATCTTAACACTCATTTGGTATGTGAATTCAATTAAATGAAAATATTTTTTTACAATTTTTTTTACGTATAAATATTGCATTTAGTGTAGACAAAATAATATTTTTTATATAATCAACAACCCTACAACATACTTTAATAGTCATTAATCTTATAGTAGTCAGAAGTGGTTGTCGAAGTTGATTATCAAAGATAATTTTTACTACAGTTTGTAGTTAGAGGTGGTTGTTGGAGCCTGAGCTTGGTCACATGAAGGTGATATTGGAGTTGGTTGTCAAAGTTTGTCATCGGAGGTGATTTTCGAATCCTAGAGTTGGTCGGGTGAAAGTGGTTGTCGAAGTTGATCATCGAAGATAATTTTCGCCAGAGATTGTAGTCAGAGGTGGTTGTCGGAGCCTGAAGTTAGTCGCATGGAGATGGTATTAGAGTTGGTTGTCGGAGTTTGTTGCCAGAGGTGGTTGTCGAAGCCCCGAGTTAGCCGTCGGAGTTGCTTGCTCAAGGGTGGTCATCGAATGTGATTTTCATCGGAGTTTTGTAGTTGAAAGTGGTTGTCGGAGTCTATGAAGGTGGTTGTCGGAGTCAATTGGTCATCGGTGTTGGGTCATCGGAGGTGGCTATCGGAGCCCGAATTTTGTCACTGGAATTTTCATCGGAGGTGGTTTTCAGAGTTCATAGTTTGTCATCAAAGTTTTCATCGAATGTGGTTGTTGGAGCATAGAGTTAGTTCCTGAAGTGTGACAATGGCCAATGGATGGAGCCATTGAAAATATTGGAAGAACGGAGAGTTGGGGGTGAGTTGGGGTGAGTTTGTATATACCAACTTAACTCAACTCATGTTGATGAGCCAAAAACCCACTAAGATTTAAATATTGTTTCAATTTGGTCATCGGTTTCAAGATTTTACATTTTTACTCCAATTGTTCATTAAACGTTCACTTTCAATCAATGACGTCAAATTCTATTAAAATAATTAAAAATAATTATGAAATAAAATTTTAAATTTAATTTTAAAAGTGATAAAATAGTGAAACTTAAATAATTATAATTCTTTTAACGATTTTTAATTTATTAACCTAAATTAACTCTAAGGACGAAAGTGAGAATTTAGCAAAAAAAAATCGAGGTTAAAAGTGTAAATCTTGAAACATATGGACCAAAATTGAACCAAAACTCAAATGTCAAAGGTAAAATGGTAGCACTTTGAAACTTAGGGACTAAATTAAAATCAAACTAAAAACTTAAGGACTAAATGTGTAACAATTTGAAACCTAGAGACTAAATAGAAACTAGACCCAAAACCTAGTGACTGAAAAGATATTTTTCCCCCAAAAAATAATTTGTGTTGGTTCATTTTGATCACTATACTTTTACCTACACTTTCACAATAAAAATATATTTATCATAAGCATATAAGCCAGTTACAAGATATGATATATATATTTTGGGAAAATTGCAAAAATTATCCCTCAAGTATGGTGGTAGTTGCTATTATACCCTTAAACTTTTAATTCTTAAAAATTGAACCCTCAAAATTATATAAATGTTAAAATTGGGTTAAATTATACCTTTAAATTGTTGAAGAAATTGGCACAAAAGGAAGAGAAACAATCTCTTTGGAAGAAATAAACTTTTATTAAAAATATACAAGGATAAAAACTTAGAAATTACTTTTTCACTCTCAAGACACTCACTCACTTTTCTACACTAGCTCTCTAGCTTTACTTGGCACGCATATAGAGTTATATCTCCTATTTATAGGCATGAGATCCTTGGACTACAAGAAATAGGATTTTTCTAGACTTTTCTTAGATTTAACTAATTCTAGATAATTCTATGAGATTATTTTTATCTAAAGGAATTCTAGAATTCCTTGGAGCCTATTAAGAGAGCTCACTAAAGCAAATATCTTAGAATGTTTTTCATTATGTATCTTATATTGTTTTAAACTAATTAATTTGTTGTGAAGTTTGTTAATCGGTTTTTGATATTGTTTATTTTTTTTCATAGTGTACCATCTATATAAGACCAATGTGTTGATCACTTCATCAATAATAAAGTTTGAATTCATTTGTAATCATCCCTATTGTTTAAAAACTCTTTATGGTATAAGAGTATTGAAGTCTAACTACGAGAATTCTAGGCATTTTTTTTTCGGCAATGGATTCTCCATCCAGGGATCACTCTTCTACCGAAACAATTTCCTCTTCAATTCCGCTCAAAGTAATCAATCCAGCTAGAAAAATCACCACTGTGAAGCTAGATGAAAGTAATTGTCTCTCCTGGAAACTCTAAATTACCACAACTTTGAGAGGTTATGACTTGAGAAGTTCATAGATCAAGAAAGTTCTGCTCCATCAAAGTTCATTACTAGTGAATCTGCATTTTCTTCAACAAGAACACCGAATCCTGAATATGTTTTATGGGTAAGACAAAATAGTATTATTGTTTCTTGGCTTCTTGGGGCTATGACAAAAGATATTCTCTATGAAATATTAGATTGTTCAACATCTTTAGAAGTCTGGAATGTACTAAATGCAAGATTTTCTTCTCGCGATATGATTGGAGTTCTTAATTTCAAAAGGGAAATTAGAAGCAATGAAAATGAGGAATATGAAATTGGAGGAATATTTCCAGAAAATCAATTCCCTAGTCGATTCCTTGAAAGCAGCCGGAAGAAGAATATCTCATGAAGATCATGTTATGCATATTTTGGCTGGATTGGGTCCGGTATGATTTCACTGTATCTATAATCACTGATAAAGACGAATACTCTTCTCTACGAATAATTTATTCTCAATTTTTGGCTCAAGAAAATCGAAATGAAAGACACAACTCGATAAACGTGGATGGATCAATGCCTTTAGTCAACTTGACCACATAAAATCAATCGAACCAGACACATTCTTCTACTTATCCATCGAACAACAATGATAATAACATACACGGCAAGAATCAGAATGCCAAGCAAACAAATGCTTCTAGGATAACAATGGAAAATCTCAGTGCCAGATATGTGGAAATTCGGACATACAACTTTAAAGTGTCATCTTCTTCTTGAAAAATGGTTTCACGGACCAACCTCAAACTAAATGAGCCCCGTTCGCAAAACCGTCTGGCATACGACTTTTTTTCATCGTTTCTAACCCCTTGATTTATTTTCGCGTTTTCACCTGCCGAAAAGTTCTTGTTAAAAAATTGGGCCCTGGAAAACCCTGACGGGCCCGATAGCCATTTGGGGCACCAAATGCGCTCTATTGGCAAAGCCGTTGAGCGCACAAATTTTTATCGTTTTTAATCCCTAGGTCCATTTTCACGTTTTCACCCGACGGAAAGTTTTGCACACAAAAATTAGGCCCCGGGGGAGCCCTGCCGGGCCCGATAGTCATTTGGGGCGTTAAATGACTCTCGTTCATAAAATTGTCTGGCACTGGCTTTTTTTCATCGTTCTTAACTCTTACATCCGTTTTTGCGTTTTCACCCGCCGAAAGTTCGCGCACAAAAATTGCGCCCTGAGGCAGCCCCGCCGGGTCCGATAGCTATTTGGGGCACTAAATGAGCTTCGTTTGCAAAATCGTTTAGCGCACGACTTTTTTCATCGTTCTTAACCCTTGGGTCCATTTTCGCGTTTTCGCTCGCTGGAAAGTTTGTCCACAAAAATTGGGTCCCGGGGCAGCCCCCGACCCGATAGTCATTTGGGGCACCAAATGAGCTTTGTTCGTAAAATAGTTTGGCGCATGACTTTTTTCATCATTCTTAACCCCTGCGTCCATTTGTGCGTTTTCGCCCAGCGAAAAGTTTGCGCACAAAAATTAAGCCCCAGGGCAGCCCCGACGAACTTGATAGCCATTTAGGGACCCATGTAAGCCCTTATTCCTTTTTCTCTTGTTTATGCTTAGCTTCAACCTAATAAGTGAGCTTATGTACCTAAATGAATAACTTGGATTGTATGACCTAAGAAAGTTCTAATTTTAAGTGTTGGAATGAAAGTTGGAAATTACTTAACAAATGCAAGTTCTTTTAGAAATGTATTAATACATGTTATTATTGGAACAATTTTTCATGATTGGGCACTTGTATAGTGAACATGATTTGTTATTGGCTAAGGGTTACAAGGAAATAAAGAACAAAATTTTTAGGAAATGCAAGTTAGCCGAGAGGGACATTGGAGTTGTTTGTTTTTTTTAAAAAAATATTATTGGATTAATTTGCTAAAATCTAAAATTAATTTAACTTGATAAGTCTTGTAAGGCTACAAAGGATAAGGATAATAAAGAAAAAATCACGTAGTAGGGCAAACAAGTAGCTGGGTGGAGGACTTTGATTGGAGGAAAAAGTGTGCAGCTTCGGCCAGAAATTTAGGGTCTAAAGAATATGATGGTTCTCCCAAAATACTTGAGCAAAAGCTTCCATATTTAAACCAGATTAAAGCTTATTGAGCTGTGAGTCTATTCTAGGGCTGTTCGAGAGATTTGGGATCGGAAAATTGAAGAAATCCTGAAAATAGTGAAGGTTGCCCGGAAAATTGGAAAATCCGAGTAAGGTGTAGTCCAGGAGAGATTCTGAGCTTTGGAATACGATTTAAGAGCTGTAATTTTGAGGTTAGTTAGCTTAAAGGTTTATTAACATATTTCATGAAGGAAGTATGTGCAAATTTT
Source organism: Benincasa hispida (assembly GCF_009727055.1). Classification (NCBI taxonomy): domain Eukaryota; kingdom Viridiplantae; phylum Streptophyta; class Magnoliopsida; order Cucurbitales; family Cucurbitaceae; genus Benincasa; species Benincasa hispida. The sequence goes on along the minus strand of NC_052349.1, from coordinate 1,475,304 downwards.
CGCTTTAAGTTGGGTGAAAAGTTGGTTAAAGTGAAACCAGTGTTTTCTCGAACAGGGTACCAGCTGTCTCTTATACACATCTAGATGTGTATAAGAGACAGGCCCTACCCACCCATGGCCAGCCTCGCCCACCCACGCCCACAGCCCGCGCCCATGCCCATTTTCTAGTGCCCAATTGCTTGTTTTTTTTACATTTTTGGTGTTGGTGGGCATTTTTTAATCCCAATTAAGATTTTCTTGATATTTTGACCCTAGAATGAATACTTTGGGATTAAAAACAGAATTTTGGGCCATTCTGGATAATGTGAAGAAAATGGACTTAAGGAGCAAAATGTGAATGCTTAGGTGTTAAAATGAGTTCAAGTGGTTGCATTGATCACTATGGGCTGTTTTTGATTGATTTGACCACTTAGGACTTTATTTCAGGTCAAATTGAGGTTGGAAAGGCTTACAACCCAAGGAGCTCGTGCCATTGATAGTGAGTGGTTTATTTTCAAATGTTTTGTTATAGAAAGTGTTTCCATTGTGTCTAAACTTTGTTCATGGTCTGTATATAACAAGAGATAGAAAGTTTATGAAACTTGTTTGTGGATATCGTAATATGGAATATACTGAATGGAAATTAAATGTACTAAAGGATTATTGTGTAACTGTTCAGATTTAAGCACAGGTTAAGTTGGTTAGTAAGATGCTAAATGTCATCGGGGGAGGTGATGTTTAGCATCTTCACGCCTCTTTCTAGATTAGGTGGGTAATCTGGGAGGGGGTGTGACAACCCAAATGAGCTTCGCTTGCAAAGCTATTTGTTGCACGACATTTTGTCATAGTTCTTAACCTCTGGGTCCGTTTTCACATTTTCGCACACCAAAAGTTCGCACACAAAAATTGGGCCCCAGGGTAGTCCCGTGGGGCCCAATAGCCATTTGGGTACCAAATGAGCTCCGTTCGTAAAACCGTTTGACGCACGACTTTCTTTATCATTCTTAACCCCCAGGTCTATTTTTGCGCTTTCGTCCGACGAAACGTTCGTGCACAAAAATTAGGCCCCGAGTTAGCTCCGTCGGGCTTGATAGCCATTTGAGCACCAAATGAGCTCTATTCGCAAAATAGTTTGGCGCATGACTTTTTTTCATCGTTCTTAACCACTGGGTCCGGTTTTGCGTTTTCACCTGCCGAAAAGTCCGCGCACAAAAATTGGGCCTGATAACCATTTGGGTCACCAAATGAGCTTCGTTTGCAAAACCGTCTACCGCACGACTTTTTTTCATCGTTCTTAACCTCTGGGTCTATTTTCGCGTTTTCACCCGTCGGAAAGTTCGGGCACAAAAGTTGGGTTTGGGGCAGCCCCGCTAGGCCCGATAGCCATTTGGGGCACCAAATGAGCTCCATTCGCAAAACCGTATGGAGTACAAATTTTTTTCATCATTCTTAACCCCTGAGTCCATTTTCTCGTTTTCGCCCGCCGAAAAGTTCGCGCACAAAAATTGAGCCTGGGCAGCCTCGCCAGGCCCCATAGCCATTTGGGGCACCAAATGAGGTCCGTTCGTAAAACCATATGGTGCACAAATTTTTTTCCATCATTCTTAACCCCTAAGTCCGTTTTCGCATTTTCGCCCGAAGGAAAATTTGCACACAAAAATTAGGCCCCAAGACGGCCCCGCTGGGCCCGATAGCCATTTGGGGCACCAAATGAGCTTCGTTCACAAAATCTTCTGTCGTGTGGCTTTTTTCATCGTTTTTAACCTCTGATTCCGTTTTCACATTTTCGCTCGAAGGAAAATTCGAACACAAAAATTGGGCCACGAGGCAGCCCCGTCGGGCCCGATAGCCATTTGGGGCACCAAACGAGCTTCGTTAGCAAAACCGTCTAGCGCACGACTTTTTTTCATTATTCTTAACCTTTGAGCCCATTTTCGCTTTTTCGCCCGATGGAAAGTTCGCGCACAAAAATTGGGCCCTAAGGAAGCCTTGCTGGGCCTGATAGCCATTTGGGGACCAAATGAGCTCCGTTCGCAAAACCATCTAGTGCACGGCTTTTTTCATCATTCTTAACCTTAGGTCTGTTTTCACCCAACAGAAAGTTCGTGCACAAAAATTGGGCCCCGGGTCATCCCCATCGAGCCCGATACCTATTTGGGGCACCAAATGAGCTCCATTCACAAAACCTCTAGTGCACGACTTTTTTTCATCGTTCTTAACCCCAGGGCGTTTTCGTGTTTTCGCTCGGCAGGAAAGTTCCGTGCACAAAAATTGGCCCTAGAGCAGCCCCGCAGGCCCGATAGCCATTTGGGGCACCAAATGAGCTTCATTCGCAAAACTGTTTGCTAAAGCTAACTTGTTAGAATTTTTTTTTTTTTTTTTTTTTTTGTGAAGTCTATTAATCATTTGCTGATATTGTTTATTTCTTTTCACATTGTGTTATCTATATAAGGCAATTGTGTTGATCACTTGAAGAGACCATTCCACCTTTTTTCCTAATTGTGAGCAACAATAGGATTGAATGATGCTGCCATAAAAATAATATGCATGGTAACTTACTAAGTCGTCAATTTGATGCCATAAAAAAAAAGTTAGCATTCAAAATATTTTAGACACCATTAATCTTGGTAAGATAGTATTGTCTACCTCTTAACTTATTGTAATATAGTAAAAGTTAATCCTTTTAGAGGTAGTAGTAGCTGTTCGCATGAGGTTTCCAAAGAAACTTGTTTCGTGAAGTTGAACTTGAGTTTGTGTTGGTGTAGATGTTGATTTGATGCATTGTGACTCGATCTCTAACACTTGATTCTCTAATTCTCTCTCAGTTGCATGCATGTGTTTAATTTGAAGGAGAAGAGCGCGTGACATTCTTGAAGTCACGCATTCTTGAAGTCGAAATCTTGGAAGAGTCTTTGTATCTTCAAGGAGTGTGCAGCTTCAGGAGTCTAGGAGTCTTTTAATTGTTGGTGAATTCTCTCTGGGCTCTCTGGATTATAGAATTGTTGAACCCTACTAATGAACCTGATGTGTGGAAAATGGAGAGTAAATATGTGTTCATCTTATGATATGTGTTTGTTCTCCATGCATCAATGGTCATGCTTGGACTAAGGGATATGCAATATGCGTTTAGGAATATATACAATGACCATGTGTTCCCATCACAAGTTTTCTTACTCTCTCGCCAAGTATAACGAGATTGCAAGTTTCTCAGGGTGATTCGAGGTCGAACTCAGGGACTTGTAGCCAAATGTTATGAAGTAATGTGTTTGCGGCGAAGAATAAAAGAATAATGAAGTTGACTATGTGCTACTCCAAGTTTAAGGACTATGTGCTATTCCTACTCCTAACTAAATAGATTAAGCAATGGAAGTATGACTGTGAGAGTTGGTAGAGACACAGCAACTGTTAACGCGTAATAAGATACATAGAAAAATAGATAAAATGGTGGAGGGGATGACTTCACCGCATCAATAAGCTTGATCGCAAGGGTAACCCTAGCTAGCACAAGTTATGCGATCATACTATACACAATTGTCTAGGACGCATGCGATGCACATGTGAAAATGTCAATAGGACTTATGTCTAAGTCTCTATTCTTGCTTATGCAAGCTAACTCACATAAAACAAGGCGACCGCATACCACCATATCCTACTTCTGGGCACATGCGATGTGACCGCATACTATCATATCCTATCTATAGGGCGCATGCGCTATATAATAGCAAATAGAACTTATTCCTAAGCCTTTACTTTTGCTCATGTGATCTAATCTGACTCTCTCAAGCCTAGATTTGGTTTTTAGACTACTCTCTCAAGTATGTCCAAATGATAAATGATGCACTCATAAGACAAGATGATCACATAAAACATGGTTGACATAAGATTATTCCTATCTCTAGGAACACTGCTTACTTTGCTCAGTGAGTTCCACTACTTACCCTCTCAGGCAGTTAGTCGTCGCTGATCAGCTCATAGACAAGCATTGCGACCACTCATAGACAAGCGATGCTACAGCCTCACACTAAGCAAAGAGGATTTGCTAACTATACTCGTGCAACGCACACCTCTCAATGGTTTGCTACATGTTTCATATGTCTATGTCACATGATTAAATATGCGATACTCTAGCAATCTTACTTAGTCGTTGCAATGAAAGTAAAGGATGATAAAGAAGAGGTAAATAAAGATGGAATCGAAGGAAATCAAGAGATGCATTGATTACAAAATGTATTAATGTCTTAAGCCAAAATGTAATACAATACAGAGATAGAAGAGAGATAGAGGGCCAAATGTAAGCAATGTCTTGCTTCCATCAGATGTGTGTCAAGGCTGCCGGTGGTGCCATGGATGGGCAGTGGAGTAGTCTCTTTCGAGATCTATCTCCGGCGAAGCTTCGGTCGTCACTCGGAATGGTTGGAGGAATGAAGAATTCTCAAAGAATGTCTTCTCACACTTCGTCTGTGATCACAAGGATCTGCCCTAAGGCAGAAGCTCGGATCCTTTGAAGTTGGGCTCTAAGGCTCTATTTATAGATCATAATCGCTGACAACATTAATGATCCTGTTCTGAATCTCTACTATTAACGACATGATGGACCTGCTCTGAATCTCTGCTACTAATAGCGTGGTAGGTGAAATGTCAACATCATCTTTTGATACTCCCAAGGTATGCGTTCATGCTTGGCTTCCGAAGTACCATCGCATTCCACCTCCCTTGCATTCATCCCTCTATTATGGTTATTACTCTGTAGCCGCAACCTTTATGCGATGGACGTATGCAATTAATGGCCGCAACATCCAAGCAACGAACGTATGTGATCGCCTTTGCAATGGTGGGATTCATTACATGCGATCGATTCCTGCGATAGCTACAAAAATAGACATTTGGACGCGGAATAACGCATAATATTGGGTTAGCCGAGATGTTCAATGTTGATCGACGCAAACTCACTTTGCACATGAATTCTTAGTATAATTACCGCATATTCTACTTGTTAGCCCTCATAATTCTAAATAAAAGGCTTATAATAACTTACATTTCTACCAGTTATTAAAACCCTATTTATAGAGTTCTCTGTTGGGCTTCGTGGGCTTAGGCTTGATTGATCCATAGACCTGACCCTTGGACCTAAGTAGTTGAATTTGGGTTTGATTTAATATTTGGGTTAAATTCAACCAATTTTCTAAGCTTAGCTGGATTTAGTCCAAATATTAAATTGAACCAAATTAGTTTCATCTGAATCAATGATCATGATTAAAACATGAGGCATTATCAGAACTTGTCTTCAATTTCAACAAATTTTCTCTTTCAACAATATCTATATATGCTAACTAGTTGTTAGATATAATAAAAGACATTGATTTTAAGTCTCAAAAGTGATCGAACATTTCAATGTTCGAATTAATTTTAAGATTTATGGAAAGTAAATGAATATTAAAGAATTATATGTTGATAATGATATTTCATCCATGGATATGGTTTGAACTTGAAATAAAATAAATGGGAAAAAAAGTCTTCAGACTTGTGAAGAAAATAAAAGCCTTCACAAATAAAAGCCATCTAATTTGGTGTTATCTTTATTTTACAAAATGCTCTACCAATGACGTAGGATATATTTGAAATATATTTTCAAATATTTAATTTAAAAAAATAATTTATTTTAGAAAAAATATTAAAATTGTTAAAAATAATATTTTTAAGTTTTTACGTTACAAAACTAGCACTCTTTTTAAAAATTTCTTAGAATAGTTTTTCTTGATCCATTTCGCACAAGTTTAACCACCGAGATTTAATTTAAAAAATAAATTTTTTTCTACTCTTCCCGAATCTTATTACTTTTCAAATTTTCTCCAAATACAACCATTTTACTAAATATTATATCGAATTATTCATAATTTTCCAAATCTTCAGTATAACTTGTGTTTTTCATAATTGTATGAATTTCCAAAATTCAAAATGGATTTTTCAATTATTAAAATAGATTTTCCAAATCGATTCAATATGATTACACTGTCATTATTAAATTTTTTAAAAGGTCAATTTTTGCAAAAAAATTGGATAAAATTTGAGATATATATCGAATCTCGATATTAATCTTGCTCGAGATTCTACCGAGAAAACTCAAATATATCAGACTTTGATGCTAATTATGTCTACATTTCACCAAAAAAAAAAAAAAAACCCAAATATATAGAATCTAAATGTTACTTTGCCCGAGATTAGCACCAAAATCCCCATAATTCAAGAATTTCTAAATTGATCTATTGATTATCTAAATGATTTACCAATTATTTTTTCAAATTTCTCCAAACTATTTGGTAGTGTAATTTTTTTAGTTTTGGAAAGATTTGAAAAGATTACACAACATTTGAAAAGATTAGCAAATCTCAAGGTAATTCTAATATGTACCAAGAAAGCTTAAAACAATTGATAAATTAGAAAATATATATATATATATTTAACAAAATCTCTATGGCCGATCTCAGGTGAGATGAAACGAGAAAAACTATTCTAATAATTTTTCAAAAAACGTTGGTTTTGTAAAGTGAAAACTTAAATGTGTTATTACTAACAATTTTCAAGAAATTGAAGTGTTTGGCAACCACACAAAATAATTTTTCATGATTTTAATCCGTTTTTATCAAAAGTATTTAAATAAAAATGAGTTTTTTTTTTTTTTTACAAAACAAATTTTCCTCAATTCAATCCAAACCGACCTTTACTAGACATCACATTGGAGTAAAACCCATCTGAAAGAAGTTCATCAATATTGACTAAAAAACATGAGCCAAACAAGAGTATCAACAACCAAAAGGATTAGGAAAGCAAGTCAGAATATGGATTGGAAGTTGATCTCTCATCACCTGCATCAGTTCTTCACAAAATGGTGAGCGAGCAATTTTCCGATCTCTAAGAAACCGACCTTTTCCCTTCCTTCAAATATGGCTTTAAGTTTATCGTCGCAGTAGATCTCTCTTTTGTTAGCAGGATTCTGCAGGCAAAGAAAATGAAATATGGATCACAGAAACACCTTCATTATCAACTAAAAATACAATACAGTGCTCTTTAGAAGCTGTTTGTCTTTTCTTTGAAAACTATGGGCACTTGCGTGCAGCTCAACAAATTCCACCAGACAACCCTTACAATATTCATTAATCATACGGAAGAAACTTGAATGATATATAATATGTTCAAGGTCCTTTTTTTAGACTGTCATTGAGAAAAACGAAAGAACCTACAAGAGCATACAAGAGCATACAGAAAACAAAACCCACAAAAGTGAGTCCACAACTAACTACATGAATGAACTCCAAACCAAATGAATATTATCTTCAAGCTTATGTTAACTCTGGCCAGGGATCAGTACCATATAACAGAAGATTTCATTGAAAACAGCTTCATGGGCAATTTACCAAGTCTAACCCCAAGAGAAATTGGCCATGACACAATTTAGACAAGCTCCAACTAGAACTCAAAGACACAGTTGTTCAACCTATAGAACAGATCCTGTTCAAGTAAGGTCATTCTAACACTGTAAGAACTAACAAGTACCTCCCATAAAGATTTCATCTCTTTTTAGAGGTAATAGTGTCTATTAAGAGATGCAATTTCTTTCAAAGCTGGATGTGCATTTTAGCCTATTTGCAAGCCCATTTTTCTATACCACTGAAAATTTGCCAGTTCGTGAGCCATAATCTTCCTACATTCTAAGAAATTGCTACGAACTCTTAAACCGGGACAAGACAGAGACCCATTTCCCGTAGAAGCATACGAGTTCCTAAACGTACTTGCAGCATGTGGGAAAAGACGAGGGAAGCAGTGGAAACTAGTTTCTTTACTTAAGATAAAAATTCTCTTAATATGGACTCCTAAATGAATAGACCGACCAAAGGATTTAGCAAAAATCGCAAACAACACCCAATGCCCTAGAAACCACAATGGTTTTCGCCTACTCAACAGTCTACGAGATCAAACACAAAGATAGCAGTGGAAAGAAACTAGAAACCTGAAGGTTATGGAGCTTGATGTAGGACCAGATTTGCTTGACGGCGTCGATGCGAGAAGCCTCCGACACACCCAAGAAGTTGCTCAACGCAGGAGAAACCTGGGTGACCTTCAGAATCCCCGTCGGTCGAGTTATTTCTCTTTTGATTTTCGGCTTGGGCGTGGCTGAAACATCAGCAGTATCGGAGGTCGGAGGTGTCTTCACCTTGGACTTCGGCTTCGGCTTCGAGGTCGTATTCGATTTGGCAGCGGTGGCGGCAACGGTAGCAGAGGATTTCGACGGAGCTAAGAGAGCTCTGCAGGCCCTGAAAACCCTAATGCCATTGCTGAATCCAGAAGACATTGTAGCTCGCTCGGCTGTTGCAGTCGGTTTCCGGCGGAGGGCTCCGCGAGGAGAAGAGAATCAGGGGGAAACTCGCTGCAAACGAAGTGGCAGCCCGCTCCAGTCCAAACCACAAACGTGACATTTGAACCAAGATTAAAATATTGATGAATTTAGGGATATTTCTACTGGTCACAAAATTTATAAATACATGGTTCCCATTTGATATTTAATTTTTTATTTTTAAAAATCTAAAAAAATTCATTTCACTTCTAGAGATCTTGTTTTGTTATCTACTTTCTATCTATATTTTTAAAATCCAAGTTAAACTTTGAAGACTAAAAAAAATATTCAATTCTGATACTCCGAGAAAGATGCAACTAGAGATGTCCAAACAATCTATGGACGGGGCCTGCAGGGACCGTCCCATTCGGGACTGAAAATCCCCGAATACATGGGAAATGAGGGAGGAAGTGGAGAATTTTTTTCTCCGACCCTGTCCCCACCCCACCCCGATTTTT
>NC_052349.1:1412858-1466458 GCF_009727055.1 Benincasa hispida | reverse complement strand
TGTAGACTTTGTTAGGATAACTATGGAGATTTAATTATTTAAGTTTAAGATTTTATTACTTTAATTCATTAGATGTCTTAATATTTAAGATATGATGTTTTAATTGTTGAATTTTAATTTATAAAAATTATGAGAATTTAGCATTTTAATTATATCTTTTAAAATTGAATGTGTATTATTGTTTTTATTACCAAAATCAATAATATTTTATTTAAATGAAAGTTGTATTAGATATGTTTAAGGATTTATTGAAAATATATATTTAATTGAAACAAAAAATTGTTAGAAAAAATGATGGTAGGGAAATTTTCCTCGCAGGAAAATTCGCGGGAACGAAGAATAGAATAGGGAGGCGGGGGTGGGGACATAGAGGGCTTCCCCGTCCCCACCTCGCCTAGTGGACATCTCTAAATGCAACTCATGATTAAAAAATGAGATAATATAAGCTTAATTTTCAAAAGCAAAAAATAAAAGAAGATAGCGTTGGCAAATAGAGTCTAAGTTGTCTTTATTCCAAAACTAAATTATGATATTATTTTTTTAGAAAAAATAAATTATGTATATTGTAAAAATAGTATTCTTATTCATATTGGACTAAATAGGTGGTATTTTCTTATGTTTTATGAGTATTAAGAAACATGTATGTATGGATATTTAATATCGACATCGAGTCCTTTAATTTATAGACATATCGACGGATATTTTTATCCTTCATTTAGCTTTCCTCGGTCCATTTGCCCTATAGAAGTTAATTGTTTTCTTTATTAGTGCCTTTTTCTTTTATTTTTAACTACAAATTTTGTGAAGCTATTAATGTTGAAATTTTTCTTAAAAGCTAGATAGTTTTCTTTTTGAAGTTCACAAAGGATAAGAAAAGTAGTTAAAATAAAACTAGCCATTTTTCTAGTCTCCTACAATGTTACTTTATCACTCAACATGAGCATATTAAACTAATGTTCATCCTCACTACGAAGTTAATAATTTGAATTTTCACTTTCAAATCAAAGTTATAAATTTAATTTACGACGTTGATAATATTGATCAACAACAAAGGTCTCAACAAACTGGCCGCTTGTCAAATTCCAACTCTAAAATCCTATGTTAGCAGTTCCATGACGAAGAAACCTCGCAACGGCCTAGAATCTTCAAACCTGATCATACGCTTCCCTCAAAGCATGCAAGTTGGGAATGGAAATAGTTCTTAAGGGCAGTTTGAGGACCTATAATGAAATGAGTTTGGATTATAATGTAATCCAAAACCCATGTTTGAATTGAGCGTCATCCGTCGTATTTGTAATATTAAACTCATTTCGTTCCGATAGTTTTTAATCCAACCCTCTTTCCCACTGTTTTCACATTTCACGATCTCATTTATTTGTTGTTATAGTTTTTTGCTAGCCTAATACATGTAGGCCTTTTATATATTTAGTGGGTCTGTCTTCTTTTCAGCACATTAATTTTGCTTCTTATCAGGTTTGGAATACTCTTTGTAGTCTGCAGGGAAAGAGTATTGTTATTGTTTCTTTTAGGCCCATCTTCAAGCTGTTTGTGAATATGGAAGAAGGAATATTCCTTCACAAATCTGTTACAAAAGGCTGCATGGGATTGGTTGATTGGTTGAGGTTTTTCACCTGAATTCGTTTCTCCTTCCAGGGATAAAGTGGTCCTAGCTGAAGTGTTTCCCCTGATGTTATTAAATGGCCAGTCGCGGAAGCATTCAGGGGAGCATCGATGAAGCAAGTAAGCATGCATCGAGGAAGGGAGTAAGCGTGTAAGTATGTAAGCGAGCAAGCTTTCAGGTAAGCAGTGAGCATCAAGTAAGCGAGCGAGCGTGCAACGAGTAAGGTGCTAGCGAGGATCGAGTATGTGTATGCAACTTTGAAGCATTGGCTATTTAAGTGTTTTCTTCTTGTTGCTGTGATGATCAACTTTGTATTTCCTCTTCCAAAAGGAATTCCTCTGTATTCTTGTAATGAATAATAGTAAAGAAGATTGAAAGACTTTTCACAATGGATGTAAATCTCACCTTGAGATTGAACCATTATAATTTCTGTGTTGTTTGTTCTTTCTCCTCTTCTTCTTTTATTTTCATTCGAGTACTTCTGTTGTTACAACACTGAGAGGTTAGTAAGTATAGCTCAGGGCAACACGTGCCATATCGATTTCTCATGCATTTCAACACTTATCTGATTAACAATAATCTTGATTACATTACAGCTCCCAAACAATCCCTAGTTGTGAGACCAAGTAAGTGGCAAAAACCGTACATGAACCAATTGTATCATTTGAACTTGCCGATGTTGTTTCTTGAGATGACATTGTCATTATTATGGATGCAAAAGTTAACTTTCGTGAAATAAACTAAATTGTCAATATGAGTGTAGCTCAACTGATATAATGTTTGTACTATCCACCTCGAGGTTTCAATTTTCTCACCTCTATACATTATTAAAAGAATAAATTTTTCATTGAAACTAACTTGTAACAACAACATAATAATAAGGATGAAACTTTAGTTTAGGTCAACAAACTCGAAGAAGTGTCTAATATTTCATTAAACTTTAAATTTTATACTAAATAAATTATTGAAATTTTAATTTTGTATCTAATAAATGATTGACCTATCCAAATTTTTTTAAAAAAAATCATGACTAGTACAAAATTAAATTCATAGCTTCCTTAAAAATAAAATTACTTTATATCTAATAAGAATATTAAAATGAGATATTTTCAAATACATTCAAAAGCTATGAGACACAAAATTTAAAGTTAATAAATATTTTAGATATTTTTAAACTTTACGAATCTATAAAACTAAATGTTTTAGGACAAAATATACCTTTGAAACTTCGCACACTAAACAAGAAAATTTCAAGGGTCGTCTATTTTTTGAGAATATAGAATAACTGACATTTTAAGATGTTAAGAATTACAAATATCTAGTATTACCATATGGTATTTTTAAATAAACCACGTTTGTTTTAAAGTATGCGTTTATTTCGTATGATTTATGCTCAGCATTATTTTACATTAATTTAATATAATTTGAACTTATTTAGCATATTCGTTTTATTAATTTGATTCTATTTTTAAATTAATATAATAATTATTATTTTTATATGTTACTTATCTCAATAAAATAATGTATACCAAATTTAAGATTTTTTACCAAATAGATATTAATTTGAATTTGAATATCTTTCTTAAAAAAATAAAAACAACTACGACATAAACAAAAACAATGAAATATAAGGTTGATAGTATGAAGGGGAAAAAAGTAAAACGGTGATATCCTTGACATGGAAATCCAGAAAATCTATATTTTAGGGAAGACATCCAAAACTTTTGAGATACCTTATGTTAAGACATTCTAGAATACTTGAAAATCTCTAAATGTCAGCATTTTACATTAGTACAAATAAAAACAGTAATCTAAATGTACTCTATGAGTTCATGGATTCCCATGAGATAAACCATCCTCAAAAGTCAAGCAATAAAAATGGTTTTAATTATTATTTTGAGTTTGAGTTTTGTTCATTTTCAAACATGTAAATTCTAACTTCATTTTCGCCATATATACTTCTAAAACATACCATTTTTGTCGACATATATTTAAAAAACGATTATTCTGATTTCTATTTTTAAAGTTTTAACGCAAGTTAACACTGATCTTCTAAAAAAGGTTAATAAATTTTGTTCACTATATTATAAGAAATGTAGCCCACTTTTCACGATGATTTTACTTTTAGTTTTCTATTTCTTAAAATATATTTTGTGCATCCCAACTTTTTAAGTGTGGTTTTCACATTTCTTTGGAAGAAACACCTGAATTATTAGTTAATTTTAAAAAATAAAAATAAGCCTTTAAAAATTATTGTTTAGCTTTCAAAACCTAATTTGGTTTTTGAAAAATGAATAATAAAACATACAAATTTTCAAAAGTATACTATATAAGCTTATTTTAGAAAAATCAAAAATAAAAAAAATCAAATTGTGGACAAATGGAGACCAGAAGCGTGCTAAAATTTTGATTGAAATAATAAATTGAAAGTGAATACGACGAGACTAATCGACTTCCAAAAGTAGAGTAATTAAAACTCATGTATAAAAATTATACATAATTATTGTAAAATTAAGGACAATGGAGCACAATAGAAATAAGAATATGGAGAAAATATAATATAATAATAACGATAAAATAAAATAACAAAATATAAGAAATTATGTAAATAGAAAAAATATAGAAAATGGAAATCTAAAGTGGATTTTCTTATCAACGTGTGTGTCTACAAAATCCACAAATGACCACTTATTTAAAGAAATTTTGACAAGTAACACTACAAGAAATCACCCCTTTCTTGATGCTTCAAATCGTCGGGAAATGCTAAAAACGCGCCAGGGGATCCACTCCTATAGGATGTGACACATTTGGACACTAAGTATAGGTTGTTGTATGCACATAGCCAACACATGTGGTAATGAAAAAATGATACTTGGCTTTGGACACTAAGCATGAGAATCAATTTAGCACTTATTTTATAATATTTATAATACTCCTCTTTAGATACCCATTATATACATGAAATATGTTTCGTCAAAACCTTATTAGGAAAAAAACCCAATGGAAAAAAAAATTCCCAGTGAACGAAAAAGAATACATATACCATATAATCTAATACTCTTAAAAGAATACAATATTTTATTCCTCCTCATGAAAACATCACTTAAGATCTTTGAGTTGTCACATTCCAATGTTATGCACCAATTTTTCAAAAGTTGCGGTTGGTAATGATAAGTCTGTCAGGTTAGCTTTCGAATAAATTTGCTATACTGTGATGTCATCATTTTCTTCAAAATTATAGGTGTAGAAAAGCTTTGGTGAAATATATTTTGTTTTATCTCCTTTATTACATCTTCATTTGATTTAGGCCATACATGTTGTATTGTCTTTATATAATATCGTTGGAAGATTTTTACTAGAAGACAAGCCACATGTTCACGAATGTATTGAGTCATTGATCTTAGCTATACACATTCTCTACTAGTATTGTGAATTGTAAGAATTTTGGCATGATTTGAGAAAGTGGTTATTATGGTCTGTTTCATTAATCAACGTGATATAGCAATTCCTCCATATGTGAATAGATAACTTGTTTGAGATATAGTTTTGTGTGGATCAAATAAATATCCGAAATTTGCATGACTAACTAGATCAAAATTCAATTTATTTGTATAAAATAAACAAACGCATATCTATCATTCCTCGAAAATACTGAAGTATATGATTCACTCCGTTCTAATGTCTTGCACTAAGATATGGAACTTCAGGATCAAAAAGTTTTTCATTATCATCTCGAGGTTGAAATATATATTTCTTCACATCTAGTGAACGAACTTCCATTGAAATATTTAATAGATGTACTTTATCCATATAAAATCTTTTCAAATTTTTTCCAATTCCAAAAATGGAAACCGATCAAATTAGTGTCAGTTGGTCGGTTTAACGGAGGGGTCAACCGGAAATCGATTTTTGCAAAATAAAATGCATTATGGCGACCAACCGACCATAATAGCAAGACAATATAACGTTTTTTTTTTTTTTTTAAGTTTCAAAATTTGTGCAATTAAATTCAGAATTTAAGATGGTTATGGTGACACCAAGAAGCCTATGGTTTTACTTTTGCCCCATGGTTTTCTCAATTCCATTGCTGGTTTTAAAATATATGTATATTTGAATTAATTTAGGTCTCACACACAACTTTTTATTTTCCAATTTGGTTTTCTCTCATCCCTTCCCCCTTCTCTCAAAGTCTCACCCTCTGTCTCTTTTCTTTTCCCTTTTCTCTCTCCGTCTCTCTCTCTTCTCTTCCATCTTCTGTCACCATTTATCTTTTTTCCTGCCTCTTTCCACCGGTCATCATCGCCGGCACCGTCATAGTGTTAATGTTCACTGTTGTATCATCTCCTTTCTTATTTTTCTTTTCTCTTTCTCATTTTTTTTTGTTTTCTTTTCCATCTGATCCTCTTCTTCTTTCTATTTTATGTTTCATCCTATATTTCTCCTCTTCTTCCGAGACAGAAAACCTACAAAACCAACCGATTGTGCTAATAGTTGGGCGAAAATAATCATCCTTAAAAAGTCGGTGGTTGACGCCGGTTTTAGCCAAAAACCAACCCCGACCAACCGATGAACACCCCTAGTATAAGTTAACTAACGAACAAATATCTCATATGCTAAATGCTCAATTTGTAAACCAATGCAAAATTTTGTTTTTTCGAAATCTTTCATCTCAAATTCTTTCTTAAGATATTCTTTTGCCTTCAAAGGCACTTCACGAGTTCCAATTATATTTAAATCATCAATATATACAATTATGATAATAAGTCTGGACTGTGGTTTCTTTATAAAAACACAAAAACATATTGAATTATTTTGATATCTTTCTTTCAACAAATATCTATTCAGTTGATTGTACCACATCCCTTCTGATTGTTTTAATCCATATAGTGATTTTTATATCTTTATTGAATACAATTCTCGAGAACTTGATTCATATGTTTCAGGTATCCTAAATTCTTCTAGGATTTTTAAATGAATGTCATTACCAAGAGATCCATATAAATATGCTATAACTACATCCATAAGATGCATGCCCAGACTTTCATATACAGTTAGACCAATAAAAAATCTTAGTGTAATTGCATCCACCACTAGAGAATACATCTCTTCATAATCAATACCAGATATTTGTGAAAAATCTTGTACAACTACTTGTACACATTCTGGTGTTTGTACTACTGATCCAAAAATCCGATGTTTTGAAAGTGAATTTAATTCTGCCTTGATTGCTTCTTTCCACTGAAGTCAATCTTTTCTATATCGACATTCTTCAATAGATTTTTGTTCAGGATCCTCATATTCAGATATAATATTAAGAGCAACATTATATGCAAAAATTTTGTCAATAACTACATTAGTTTGATTCCATCTTTTTCCTGTCATAGCCTAGTTTATTGAAATCTCATTATTATCTTGAGATATTTCATCTTTCTTACTAGTCATGTCAAGGATTTCTTCATGGGTATTGAATTCCTCAACCAAGTCTTTTTTATTATTTAATATTTTTCTTTTTTAGAATTTTATCTCTGGAACCCACTGGTCTACCATGCATCTGACGTGTTCCAGACTCATTAGTGACAATTTGCTGTGTTGGGATATCAATTTTCGATGGAACATTTGTAGTGGTATACATGACTTAGTTACTTGCTTAGCATCTATAAATACATTTGGTAATTAATTTGCTATATTCTGCAAATGAATTATTTTTTAAACTTCAAGTTCACATTGATCTGTATATGGATCTAAATGAGACAATAACGATACGTTCCATGTAATTTATTTTTCTAACTTCTTAATTCCTCCCTTTAATGTTGAAAAATTTGTCTCATTATAATGAAAATCAACAAATCATGCAGTAAATATATCACTCGTTAAGGGTTCAAGATATTTAATAATTGATGGAGATTCATATCCGACATATATTCCTAAACTCCTTTAAGGACCCATCTTAGTACGTTGTAATGGAGCAATTGAAACATATACTGCACATCCAAAAATTTTCAGATGGGAAATATTTGGCTTATGGTCGTAAGCTAATTATAATGGCAAGTACTTATCATAAGCTACTTATCACACCCTTCCCAAGCTACTTTTTTAACCTGAAAAAAGATATGAAGGCAACAGATGAAACCTTCTTATGGCACCTACTGCTCAACTAAGACCTATAACCTGTTTCCTCGCTCTTGGATCACCTGATAGACAAGCGTATCTATGGTTCATGCAATCCAATTCAAAATTCTAAGGTAATCATAGAGCTTTTCATAAAAAATGGCTAAAACATCACCAACTTATATCCACATTTATGACCAGAGTTTACAACATAAGGTTAAGAACATAATTACAAGCTTAGAGTTCAACCCTCTCCCAATTACATGTACATGAGTTTCCAAAACTATTAAAGACATAGCCAAGACCTAAGTAACTTCAGGGCCTATTAAGGATCTACTATTTTGTGGCAGATTGGCAGGTGTAAGATGGGTTCCGGGAATTCGACCTCTACGTGGGGAGTAAGGAATTTTGAACACGTGAGCCAGGATGCCTAGTGAGTAACTATTTTAAAACAAACGTTCATAAACATAATCATGCTGAAGGATTTATAAAATAACTGACAACTAGAAATGCTTTCATAGTTCAGGGTTTAAACACACTTAACTTGGAACTCATAGATATTCAAACATCATAATAATTCATAAGTGCATTGGAAAATCCTAAAAACATATTATATCTTTCACATTTCATATAAAACACTCAAGCTCAACTTTGTACCCTTAAACCTTAGTTGAGTAAAGACCATTTTGCTCACACTTCCAATGTTGATAACCTTGGCTGAGGTGGAATTACTACACACCATCAGCATTGCTAATAATCATATGTGCATGTAGAGATGCCCAAAGATAGTAACACCGTAGCATGCGATCCAAAGCCTTCATGTGTGCTAAAGTGGGTCCCAAAGACCTTTCCTGGATACCTTAGTCTCCTTCAGCATCATGGTATAATGTAAGCCCTGAATGCCTTCGTCATCTTTAGTATCAAGGTTCTGGATACCTTCATTTATTCAACATAGCTCATACTTTGTATATCACTCCTTAGAAAACATGGCATCAAAGATAGATAACATTGTGTAAAGCTTTCATGAACACATTAGGAACACTTTGCCTCATTGAAACATACTTGGAACCTTATATAAAACATAACATATAACCTTCCTTTATGATAAATTTGTGTTCTAAATACATTGAAGCTTATAGCTTTTCAAGAGGAACTCATGCTTGATAAATCATTTATTCAACATAGCTCATACTTTGGCTAAATTAGGTTTTGAATGCACTTTAAGTAAAATATTCATTAAACATAGACATGGAAAGCATTTAAAGAACAACATTTATAAAACTTGTCACTCGGACTAGCTCTCCAAAGGGTTATAGGCCTTTCCAATCTCCGTTTGGCCTGTCACATAAATAAATAATCCTTGGTAGATACTTGCTCATCTTTGAGCTTAAATGACTTTAACTAACTTAGCCTTTTAGGTCATTTTTTCTCTTTAACTTAAGTAGGCCCCATATCCTTCTTAGAGTTATTATTTATATATATTATAGATTAACATCCATAACATTACTTAAGGGACTCAACAATGGCTTATCAACACCAAAAGTCCAGAAATTAAGTCAATGCCAAGCGTGAGACAACTTAGGCACACCAATAGGCTTGCTAGCACAGACGCATGCAACTGTCACTGTTGTGGGTGGTGGGACACGCACATGGCCTACAGTCAGGCGCACAGGCAGTTGGGTAGCCCCTCATTGGCGGCAGTCATGCATATAGGCGTGCGAGTGAGCGATGCGATCAGCAACAACGTGCAAGAGCTAAGTGTCAGAGGCGTGCAGACTAGGCGATGGGCAGCTATCTGGCTGGGCAATGAGCATGGTTACTTGCTTAGCAGTGTAGAGTGTGTAATAGGCATGTGCAAGCGAAAACCTACCAACAAGCTTAGTCGCTCGCCTACTCTCTTGGTCTTTGACCAGCTGCCTGTTTCTTCAACCTATGCAGCTACCTACTTATTCAACCAAAACCCAGTTTCGACTTCCAGAACTCATAACTTAAAATCTATTCCTCAAAACTCAAAACTTTCTTCTATGAACTTCTTACACATTCTTTAAACATCTTATTTAAAATGTGGGCTTCTAATTCCTCTTAAAGAGCTCAAAATCTACCAATCTTTTCAGCTTTCCCAGAGTGGTCCAAAAATTAGAACACTCTTCAAATTCTTCAAGATTTCACCATCAATTCGTGGAAATTTCTTCTCAATAGCCCTAGATCGTCCTCCTCACTATTCAAGCTTCACTTTAGCTGTAGAATATTCCCTTTGGCACGAGTGAAATGGCAAAACCGATATCCTCTTTTAAGCCCTTATTTATATTTGTTCTTGCATGGTTAATTTGCCTAATTAAATGCCACCTTATGCACTAACTCTTGTCTTAGGCCTCTATTATGCCACTTAACCCACTTACTGGGCTGATTAAATTGATTTTCTTTACATATCAATGCCTAAAGTGGCTTGGTCTTCTCATTCTACTTCCTCTCAACCTTAGGCTTTCTTCACTGCCCAAGTTACCACCTTGGCCATCACCTACAACTTTCAACCCTCTACCTCTTGCCATCGCCTAACTCTTCCTTGCCTAGGCCTTTCTTGTGACCTTTCTGTTGGGTTGTACGTCCTAAAACTTGTAGTTTGTAGTGTTAAACATTTTCTATTATCAATAAAGATGTTATCGACATTTATTCAATAAAACTGTTGTTAAATATGTAAATTGCACTTGTAAAGACTAAGTCCAATAAACTAAATATCCATGGCTATTATATGAATACTTGAACTTTATGCGGTGACATAAAGATGGATCAAGTTCGAGTAAATAGCCAAAACTGTCTATAGTATATGAATAAGGTTGGGTGCCTTATTATGGTAACACTATTGGATGCGACCCACTCTGTAGTTGTTACAATTTGTTGTGTGCTACAAACGAAGTGATCTTGATTCGTTCATGTAGTGACATGAGGAGCGGAGGTGTCCTATGCAATGAGTTTGCATAATATTGGACCAAGAAATAAGTTACTCTTACTTATAACGTTGTTTACTATTTAAGACTGACTATTTCAAATCGATGACCTAAGTAACTCGACCTTAATCCTGGGCTAACTATGAACTCCTGTTTATTCGGGATTATCCTTAGATTTGCATAAGCGAGGGTTGGCTCAACAACGCCGACTCAATAAGTGTGAACCCCGAATCCCAATTTTATACTTAAGTGTGTTTTCTTATTTAAATTGTCTTAATTTTCTACTTAATTGTGTGTTTCTATTTAAATTTGTATAAATAAGTTGAGTTTTAATTGGTGAAATTGTAGTGGAATTTTTATAATAAATAGGTTGTTGAAAACAGTTAGTGTGATTGGTGAAAGAAGGAATGGAGATTTGAAAGGAGAAAATAATATTGGAAAAGTTGGGGAAAAATATTAAGTGGGAATAAATATAGAAATTAAGTACGTGGAATTAATGTGGAATAATATGAAGATTGAGTTTGAAAAATTCGGGGAAGAATACGGCTAAATATGAAAAATTAGGTGAAGTACGGAGTAAGGAATTAAGGAAAAATATAGAAAATATTATTTTGGAATTATCCTGGAAGATCCGTGTAAAAATATCATTAAGTGGTGAGTAAACGGGTAAAAAAAATATACGGAGAATATTTGTCATAGTAGCTTAAGATTGGAAAGAAAGATTGGAGAGAAAAGTTAGAGAGAAAGATAGAGAGAGCGAGATTGGAGAGAAAGTTTGGAGAGAAAGTTAGAGAGAAAGCTGGAGAGAACGAGAGTGGAGAGAAAAGTTGGAGAGAAAGCTGGAGAGAGTGAGAGTGGAGAGAAAAGTTGGAAAGAAACTGGGAGAGAGCGAGATTGGAGAGAAAATGGGAGAGAAAGTTGAAAGGAGCGACACCGCCGAGATTGAAGAGAAACTAGGAGAGAAGGTTGGAGAGAAACTTGGAGAGAGCGACACTGTCGAGAGCGGAAAGAGCGAGAGCGCCTATGTGTTAGCCTTGCTTTGTCCGATTCCGAACGTCAACGCCCACCCTCACTATGCATTGAACGGCCGAGCAAGTTTCTGGGTGATGTATTTGGACACGTTGGGGTAGATTATGCATTTAAAAACCCTAATTTGAATACAAAAAAAGCCTGAAGACGTAAGGACAAATGTCAATTAAAATTTAGGTGTCTGATTAAGAGAAATTCTTAAACCCTAAGAAATTGTGTTGGATGCGTTTGGGAAGAACACATTAAACCAAGGTGAAGTCAGTTTACGTTGATTAAGGGAGGATTAAACATTTGGCCATGCAGCCAAGTAGGTGCTGTCAATACCACGAGTAATTTAAATGCCTATAAATAGGGAGTTGGGATTTCATTTTCAAATCACACAAAAATCATAAATTTTGTATAAAAAGTAGAGAGCAGTGAGGGTTCAGAGGAATGAGTCAACTTTGGACAAGGAGATGTTCCAATCTACTCCTGCATTTGGAGTGATTTCAAAGCCATTTGAAAGCTCTGGAAGTCTAGTTTTTAGAGTAGGGCTGCCAGAGGAAAAAGCTCAAAGAAAATGGGCTGAAGGTTGAGAAGAAGGCAGAAGGGTCAGACTGTCGGATCAGTCTGAGCCAGTCTTGAAGATTTTGAGATTCCGGCCAAACAACGAGGAATTATGAGCTGAAAGTCTAGGATAAGATTCCTAAGACATTTTAGAATAAGTTTGTAGAAGGAAGTATTTTCAAATAAGGTTCAAAACTATGAGTAATCTAAGTTGTAAATTGAATCTGGATTCTACGGGTGAAAAAGGGACCCGAGGAGCTACTAGAGTGAAAAGTTCCTAAGAATTCGAGGAGAGTGGCTAAAATGTTTTCGAACTAAAATGTTTTTAAGCTGTTTTGGATTACAACATTTACAAAAAGCATATTTGCAAAAATAATTCTCATGCCTACTAGTTTTACAAAGTGGTTTCCAAGCAAGTTTGAATTGTGGTTTGAACGCATGCCTACTGTTGCAAAACTATCTACATATGTGTATGTATTTTATCCAGCATGCGTTACCCTCTTTAAAGCCACGTTCTATATGTGTTATACTGTACATGCTTTAAAGAGAAAAGTTGTTTATAAATAGTTTTGGTTAAATGCGATGCCGAAGTACAAGGAGAAGGCATCCACCCAACTAGATACTGAAGTACAAGGAGAAGGTATCTATTGGTACTGAAGTACATTGGAGAAGGTACCAAGTCAACAGGATACTGAAGTACGTTGGAGAAGGTATCCTAGTAGCTCGATATTGAAGTACAAGGAGAAGGTATCTGAGCAATAGTACCTAATGTGGCCACAGGTGAATAAAGTCAGAGATTGAACAAAAGGGTTCTCTCTGGACTAGTAGTTGGTGTTGAGATTATTTTACCCGTTATAAAGTACTTGATTTGAGAAATGCTTTTACTATTTTATGTTTAAAACATCTTTATATAATTTACGCTTGGAAAATATTTATGCTGCAAAAGTTTATATTTCAGATAAAACTATTTTCTGAAATTATGCATGAGAATTTACTATGTTTTNATTTGTGAAAATATTCTCATGCCTACTAGTTTTATAAGTGGTTTCCAAGCAAGTTTGAATTGTGATTTGAACGCTTGCATATTGTTGAAAAACTATTTACATATGTTGATTTTATCCAGCATGCGTTATCATCTTTAAAGCCATGTTGTATATGTGTTATACTGTACATGCTTTAAAGAAAAAAGTTGTTTATAAATATTTTTGGTAAAATACAATGCCGAAGTATAAGGAGAAGGCATCCACCCAACTAGATACTGAAGTACTAGGAGAAGGTATCTATTGGTACTGAAGTACGTTTGAGAAGGTAGCAAGCCAACGAGATACTGAAGTACGTTGGAGAAGGTATCCTAGTAGCTCGATACTGGAGTACAAGGAGAAGGTATTTTAGCAGTAGTACCTAATGTGGCCATAGGTGAATAAAGTCAGAGATTGAGCAAAAGGGTTCTCTATAGACTAGTAGTTGGTGTTGGGATTATTTTACCAGTTATACAGCACTTGATTTGAGAAATGATTTTACTATTTTATGTTTAAAAAAACTTTATATAATTTACGCTTGGAAAATATTTATGCTGTAAAAGTTTATATTTCAGATAAAACTATTTTCTAAAATTATGCATGAGAATTTACTATGTTTTCTTGGTCACTCACTGGGCGTAAGCTTACCCCGTTTTCAAATTTTTTTGTTTTCCCCCACCCCACAAGTAGTGGTCAAATCCTCTGAAGACAGCTCAATATCTGCTCTGCCACTAAAGGACGAAAAGACTTGTAACCGTTTGCTAGGTGGTTACTGTTAATATTGTACACATGTTACTGTTGTTCATATAAGGATTAGGGTTTGTGGGTTTTGGGACTTGTAAATCTAATGTTGTAAATACTCTAAACATATTAAATTTCTAAGTTAATAAATTGTGGGCCTACAGCCATCCCGTTGCATATAATTTGTATTTGGTATCAGAGTTATTCCGTAAGAGTTTTTAGGCAGAAAGTGTCAGCCTAAGGGTTGATAACTGCTGCAGTCACGCCGTTCTCTAGGCTAAGAGGGTGGTCTGGGACGGAGTGTGACAATAAGCCTCTCATTTTAAGGGTAAGACCGGGTAGATAGCTAGGGACATAGGGTACGAGAAAAAATTCACACATACCCGATTTAGGGATAGTAGAAATGTTGTTCTCTTAAGTATTGAATCCAGGTCTTGAACAAGGGGTCCTACCCTCTCATTGGCCCGAGAGGGACTTAGTTTAGTGATTGGATTGCAAACTAATTGTTCATTAGAAGATCAGTGGGACTTAAGGAGCAAGATGTAATTTCGGAGGTAAAAAAACATTTGACCCAGCCGTTACTACAAACAACCTGTGAAGGGTCAACTTACTAATTACGGTTAAATCAAGTGGACATAAATATGTCTATAGTGAGGAGAGTGCAACTACTAAGCTATAGTGGTATGTCTTGGTAGTTAACGAATATTGATTAATTTGGTTTAAAGTGTTTAACCAATTAATCTCAAATCGTTGGAATTCATGATCTGTAGGCCCATAAGGTCCCTTTACTAGCTTGTAATCTTGGATTAATATATTGAGTAAATTTGAAGCGTTCAAATTCAATTTGGGAATTCAATTTGAAGTGTTCAAATTTTAAATTAGGATTTGAATTTGAAATGTTCAAATTCAATTTAGGGTTTGGATAATTATATTTGATATAATTAACGTTTAATTTTGTTGAAATTAAGCGTAATTGGAGAGTTTGAAATATTTAAGTGTTGATTTAAATATTAATTACATGAATAGGATTCATGTATGAAATAGGTGTTTAATTAATTTAATATTTGAAATTAAATTATTAATTAATTAATTATGTTTAATTAATTATTTAAATAAATCTTTTTCAAATTTTCTAAAATTCAAATTCATATTTGAATTTTTTATTAAATTTATTTTTTTTGAAAATTAAACAAAAGAAAAAGAAGGAAATTTGAAAATGGGTGATTAGTGAAATAATCCAACTTTTGTTGGATTGATACACTAATCAACACCTATCCTATTATGAGAATGCCAATTGAAGCGTCAAAATGCTACCTCCTTAAGTGTTTGCATATATATGATACATATAAAGCTCCTAATTTATGAGATTGAGAGAGGTAGGCTACTGGTTTTTTGATTTGTTGTAGAAATTCTCACACTCTCTCAAACCCTCTAAAAAACATCCACCTTTATTCCCTTCAATTCTAGAGTTCCACCACTCAAATTCAAGTTAGAGAATAGAGAAGATCTCTTAGTAGTCCATTGTTGATTTGCAGCTCAAATTCGTGGAGAGCAGCTTGTATTTAGTGAATTTCTTCCATTGGTTCCTCCACATCACATTTGCTAGCAGAATAGTCTTGTTTCTCAACACATGTTCTCTCCCATCTAGGATCTACATTGGTTCCTCTTTATTGGTTAAGTGCTTCTTCAACTGAACTGGTTGGACCCGGAGAACATGAGATGGATCGAGGACATATTTCCTCAATATTGATATATGGAAGACATCATGTATGTTGGATATCTCCGTAGGCAACATTAGTCTGTAAGCTGATGACCCGACTCATTCTGTTATCTCATAAGATTCTATATACCTTGGACTCAGCTTCCTTTTCCTTTCGAAGTGTAGTACTCCCTTCCAAGGAGATAACTTAAGAAAAACCCAATCTCTAACCTCAAACTCTAACTCTCTTCTTCTATTATCAGCATAGCTCTTCTAATGGTCTCATGCTACTTTTAAGTTTTCTTTGATCAGCTTAACATTCTTTGAGGTTTCTTGGACTAACTTTGGTCCTATCAGCTTCCTCTCTCCTACTTTATTCCAACAGGCCGAATTTTGTATTATCTCCCATACAAGGCCTCATATGGTGCCATTCCAATACTAAAATAGTAGTTGTTGTTATATACAAACTCCATCAAAAACAAGTGTGTATCCCAACTACCTTTGAACTGCAACACATAAGCTCTTAGCATATCTTCCATTGTCTGAATGGTCCTTTCTGACTAACCATCTGTTTGAGGATGAAATGATGTACTGAAGTGCAACTTGATCTCGAGAGCTTCTTGCAAACTTGGCCAGAACTTTGATGTAAATCTCGGATCCTTGCTAGATACTATTTGATGGAACGAACATATGCGTAGCGAAAGGAAACACGGATCTAAAGTACTCTAATTAAGTTAATTTCAAATAATAAGCATGCAATTAAATTAACTATAAAGGATAGAAGAAATACAAACTTTGTAGACTCTAGTCTTCTCCAAATTAGCTCCAATCTCCCCACGAACGGTTCGTAGACTACTACGAGAGTCTTCTCAACTATTCTTCAGCCATAGAACGGGATGGTGAGATCCAGTGAGTGACTAATTTGGATAGGAAAAGGCTAAGTATTTGAGAGAAAACAAGGGTTGAGATTATCAAATGATCTCATAAAATTCCACTTGGCCAAGAGTTGTAAAAATTATAAAACTCTTCCTTTTAAAGGCCATTTCATGCAAAACATGCAATTTTAAGTTTGATAAGAATTTGACACTAAAAAATCCACTAACTCAAAGTGGGATTAGTTGGGCAAGTGTCTTCAGTTGACGATAACACTTAGCAATGTAAATGTTAGAATTTCCCATTAAAAATGTTGGATCTTTCCACTAACTTGGTCAAAGGTCAAAGTTTGACTCTCAAAGTCCAATGTCAATAAGTTTGACTTTTTAAATTTCAAAGTCAAAAGTCAACAATTTGACTTTCATTGCATTTTTACCTAATTAACAATTTTGACTTTTAGTAAAATTTTGGCCAATTCCTTTTAATTTCAAAATTAATTTTAAAATTAAGTTAATGTTAAATAATTAATTAAATAATTTAATATTAAATCCAACACTAATCCCAACCAATATGAATCCCTATTCAGAATCTTGATGTTTAAATCTTATTTTAATATTTTCTATTTTCTCTCTCTTTATGTTTAATTCACAATAAACATTAGGTTAAATATATCGTATATATTTAACGCTTTGATCCAAAAATCGAATTTGAACACTTCAAATTCGTTCGTCACACTATTCTAAGGTTTAGTCCGATATGAGCTAGTAGGGGAACCTCATAGACCTACAAATCATTGGCTCTAACTATCCAAGATTAACCAACTAAACTCTTTAACCTAATTAACCACCATTCGTTAACTACCGGATCACTCCACTAAAGCCCAGTAGTTGTACTCCCCTCACTGTAGATATATTGTGTCCACTCGATATAACCATGATTAGTAAGTCAATCCTTCACAGGTTGTTCGTAATAACGACTAGCTCAAAAGCTGTTCTACCCCCGAGATTATATCTTGCTCCTTAAGTCCTACTAATTCTCTAATGAACATTGGTTTATGATCCAATCATTAAACTGAATCCCTCTTGAGAGGGTGGAGCCCTTTATTCAAGACCTGGAGTTAGCACTTAAGATAACAACTTCTCTATTATCCCTAAAAGCGGGTAGGAGTGAATTCTATCTTACACCCTATGTCCCCAGCTATCTATCCGGTCTTACCTCTGAAATGAGAGGTTTATTAAGCCGGCGCTGTTAAGCCAATCCTCACCCATGTAAATCTAGGGATTATCTTGAATAAACAGGAGTTCATAGTTAGCTCGGGATTAAGGTCAAGTTACCTAGGTCATTGCTTTGAAATAGTCAGTCTTAAATAGTAAATATCATTATAAAGTAAGAATGACTTATTTCTTGGTCCGATCTTATGCAAACTCATTACATAAGACGCCCTCGCTTTTCATCTCACTACATGAACGAATCAGGATCACTTTATTTGTAGCACTTTACAACAAATTGTTACAACTACAGAGTGGGCCACATCTGAAAGTGTTACTAGAATAAGGCACCCAACCTTATTCATATACTATAGACCGTTTTGGCTATTTACTCGAACTTAATCCATCTTTATATCGCCACATAATGTTCAAGTATTGGCAGAGTCGAGTTTACCGTTGTCCGTAAACCCTCACTATACAAATAATATTTATAAATCACCGAACAAACTACTTATACTAATTAGTAGTACAAACGGCAAGTTCGGGGTCGAACCTCAGGGAAGCACAGAAGATTAGTTCGTCAAAGCTTGTTTTCAGTTAAAGAGATAAATGGGGAGGGGGGGTTGATGTGGATTGATAAACGAAATTACATAAAATAAAGTGCAAGAAAAGTAAAGATAGAAGCGCAATTAATCAAGATCTCTTAGCTTAGAGGAATAGATTCACCCAATATAATTTAGATCATTGAACCAATTTATGACTTAAACTTCTTGTTTATGCTTAGCCCAATTGATTGGAATCCCAACCAATGGTCCTAGTTATCTAATTAATCAAAATGCACAGAAAATGAATCTGCTCCCATACAAATTAACAAATCGCATTAAGTTCTAGGGATTACACTAAGATGAGTGTTTAACTTCCAACGTCTAATTAAACAATCAATATGGTTTTTCTCTAGGTTAATTGGAGCAGTCCTTTTTACCTAACTAACCTATTACTTCCATTGGGATTAACTTATAATTATATGTCACATATTACAAGTTAATCACAAAGCATTAGATTACACAACAAAATCATTGGGCGTCAATCAAAAATTAAAATCATGTAATTCATAAATGTAAATTCAGATTAAAACCCATAGACAAGTTCGTATGCGCAATTCATACATTCAGTAACAACTTTATTGAATAAGTCTCAATAACATTTTTATTGATAACAGAATAAGTTTATTATTTATAAACCATGAATTTTGGGACATAAAACCCAACACTATTAACACTGGTGCTTCATATTGGCTCACTACCCTATCTACATATAGCTTAGCCAGCTTGTCAAGTGTGAATGTTACCTTGACTGGTAGATATCTAGCTGTCTTTGTGAGCCTATCCATTATTACCCAAATGATATCATAACCACTAGAAGTTCTAAGTAATCCAAAGAAGAAATTCATTGTCACACGTTCTCATTTCCACTCAAGTACTAGAAGTGGGTTGAAAATTCCTGCCGGTCTTTGACGATCTGGCTTAACTTGCTGACAAACCAAGCATCTGTCCACATAGTTTACTATATCCCGCTTCATTTTTTGCCACCAGTAATACTTCTTTAAGGTTCTATACATATTAGTACTTCCACGATGCATATCATAAGCTAAACTATGGGCTTCTTCTAAGATTGCATTCTCCAGGTTTTCACTGTTAAGCACATATCATTTGTCCTCCTTTACTAAGGCTCCATCTGATCTCAGTACGTAGTTTGTTCTCTTCTTCAACCTTACTTCTTCATCTAACTTCCTGAGAATTGGATCTCTCGGTTGCTCTTTGATGACATCGTCCATCAAAGTAGGCCTTACCTGAAAATGAACAACTAAGCCTCCTAAAATGTCTACTGTCAAGGTAGCATTAGAACTCTTTACCTCCTGTAACAACAACCATTTTACTGTATTTCGTGTAGCCTTAGGGTGACTAGACTTCCTACTTAAAGCATATGCCACCACATTAGCTTTACCTAGGTGATACTCGATCATACAATCATAATCCTTGATCAGTTTGAGCCATCTCCTTTACCTCAGATTCAACTTTTTATATTCAAAGATGTACTTTGGGCTCTTATGATTCGTATAAATATGACATCTTTCACCAATAGGTAATGTCTTCAGATCTTTAGTGCTAGTACAACTACTACTAACTCCAGTCACATGTTGGGTAATTACACTCATGTTTCTTTAGTTGTCTGGAAGCATAAGTAATCACCTTCCCTTTATTCATTAGAACACATCTTAGACCCTGTCTCGAGGCATTACAATATATCTCAAACTCTTTCCCTGGAATAAGAAGAGTAAGAATAGATGTTGATACCAACCTCTTCTTCAATTTCTAGAAACTCTTTTCACATTTCTTTGACCATTCAAACTTAGTATTTTTCTTCATCAACTCTGTCAAAGGACGTGTTATCCTTAAGAAACCTTCTACAAACCGTTTGTCATAGCCCGCTAAACCCAGGAAACTATAAACTTCAGTTATTGAAGTGGGTTGTTCCCACTTGACTACAGCTTCCGTTTTCTGAGGATCCACACTAACTTCTGCAGTTGACACTACATAACCCAGGATACCTAATCAAGCCAAAACTCATATTTACTGAATTTGGCATATAACTGCTTGTCACATAGCATTTGAAGCACTATCCTGAGATGCTCTACATGCTTCTCTTTTCCTTATGAATAAACTAAGATATCATCTATTAATACTATTACAAATTGATCCAGATACGGATGAAAAACTCTGTTCATGAGGTCCATAAATACCACTAGCACATTCGTTAAATTGAATGGCATAACTAAAACTCATAGTGCATGTACCTCGTCCTGAAAGCTATCTTGAGAACATTTGATTCCTTTATCTTCAGCTGATGATATCCTGATCTCAGAAAATACTGCTGCACCTCTTAACTAATCAAATAAATCATCTATTCAAGGTAAGGGATACTTGTTACAAATCGTTACCTTGTTCAGTTTTCTGTAACAATGCACAGTCTAAGGGTGCCATCTTTTTTTTTTTCTCACAAACAATATTAGTGCTCCCCATGGGATACACTTGGCCTGATATCACCCTTGTCTGCCAGTTTCTGTAACTAAACTCTTAACTCTTTCAACTGAGCAGACGCCATTCTGTAAGGAGCTTGAGAAATAGGCGATGTTCTTGGAACCAGTTCAATTGTGAACTTCACTTTTCTATCAGGGGGTAGTCTTGATAATTCTTCTGGAAAGACATCCACAAACTCTTGCATTACAGGAATGTCTCCAGGTTTCAACTTTTTTGCTTGCAAATCTGTCACATGACCCAAGTGAAGATCATTGAATGGAAGCATGGGATCGGACCAAATACCCAAAATTTACAGAATATAAATTTTACAGCAAAAAAAAAAAACAGATTATACATTTAAAAGAAAATTACAGCGTGCATTAAAACATAGATTACAAAATAGAAAATAGGTTTAAGAAATCTTACCTTGAAGAACTCTTCTTCACGAGATTTCTTCTCCAATAATTGTCACGAACAAACTCGAACCCTCTAGGCTTCTACGAGGACACACCACGAAAGATTCCTCTATATTCTCTAGATGAGAATCTAGGAGTTTTGTGGACTTTGACTATTTTGAAAGAGAGGGATTTTGAGAATGTTGAGAGGAAGAGATGAGTTCCAATTTTCTCACAGAACACTTCTGTGTATCTCTATGACTTGTGAAAAATCACCACAGGGAAGAAGAAAAACTAACTTCCTTCTTCCATTGCCACGTTTTTTAGGGAAAAGAGAGGAAGTGAGTTATAACTCCCTCCGAAAAGGATTTAAAATAAAATAAAATAAATTTATTTATTTGTATGAATCAATATATATTTATATGAAAACTACTTTATCATATAATATAAATATATATATTAAGTTATATGTTAAATTAATTAGATTGAATTAATTATATCACATATAATTAATTCCCTCAATTAATTTGAACAATTCAAATTAATCCAAAAATTGATTCTCATTAATTCTTGTGAGCTACAGAGGAGACTTCATGGACCTGTAGCTTGAAGCTTCAACAGTATGTGAATAATTAATTAAACTCCTTTAATTAAATTATTCACCATCTGTTAACTGTCGGGCACTCCACTAAAGACTAACAGCTTCAATCTTCGCACTATAGATATATTTTGGTATCCATTGGATATAACCAATCAATAGTACGATGACCATTCACAAATTGCTCGTAAGTACAGCTGGGCCAAAATTATTGTTTTGCTCCTATAGTTACATCTAACTCCATAAGTACCATTGATCTCTCTAATGAACAATAAATCATAGTCCAGCTATGATCAAACCTCTCTCAAGCCAGGAAAGAGTGTGGCACCACATTTTTCAAGCCCTAGAATTAGCCTTTAAGAGAGCAATTTATCTACTTGTCCGGACATAAATGAGTGGGTTCCTTCTTGTGTAACTGTGTTTCCAGCTCCCTAATCAGACGAATCCCAAAATGGTTGGCTTGTTGAGCCGAAAATCTGGCCACTCTCACCCATACAAATCAAAGGACCGCCTTCATATACAAGAGTTCACAACTCACTTAGGATTCAGGTCATGTTACCTATGGTCATCTTGATGAAATGAAAATATCTATTATGAACGGTGTTATATTATGAGACTAAACATTTCCTGGTCTGGTCTTATAGAAACTCTTTTGTATAGAATATCTCTGCTCACATGTCTCCATATGAATAATCAGGATCAGATAATTGTTGCAATTTATAACAATTGTAACATCTACAAAGTGGGTCATACTCGTTGTGTCACCAGGATAAGGTACCTAGCCTTATCTATCTACTATAGACCATTTAGGTTATCAGTTAAACATGGTTTCCTGAATATCATTTCCTTGTTATAATAGTCTAGTGATGCATGATGTTTAGATAAGAAATTCACTCCTAAGACGACATCACACTCTAACAATTCCATAGGAATTAAATCAACTACTAAGCTTAACCCTTTAATCTCAACCACACAGTTTTTATAAATCTTACTAACTACCAAGACATCACTAAATAGAAGTAGAAACAAGCAACTCATTAATCATAAGCTCTAACATCCTATCAATATTTGAAGCAAACATATGAATGAATAAGTGGCTCATGGATCTATTAATGTATAAACAGGCTGGTTACAAATAAGTATTGTACCACTAATAACTTTTAATGCATCCTCAACCTTCTGTTGTGTCATGGCTTACACCTTCCCTTGTTGACGAGGTCGTCCCACAACACCTTTCTGTTTTGCACCACTAGTGCCTTCACCTCCTACTCCCCCTACCATAGGTTAACTAATTGTTTGAGAGACTAATTTCTGCTCTGTCTAGCCCGCTTGTCCACATTGATAATAGACGTTTGCTCCACTATAACACTGCCCTTAGTGGTTCCTACCACAATTAGCACATAGGGGTTTCCTGGTTGAACTAGCTACAGATTAATCTACTTGCCCCGATCTGGATACTCCAGCTGAAGTAGTTGGCTGACTAAACCTTCTTTATCCCTGTCTTTGATGACTTCCAGCTACATTGCCTCATGAAGTAGATTGTCCACTAAAACGAGGATTGAAACTTCTTTTACTTGACACACCTTGAGTAAACTTCTTCCGATCACACCTACCGAGCTGATCTCGGAAGCTACTTATGACTGCTTCTTTTTCTAGCTTTTCCTCTGCTAGGCTTTCTTGAACCTGCATTGTGGTCTCTACTAACTGTGAAAAGTCTGTCCAGTTAGCAATAATGGTCACTGGAGTACAAATCTTCTTCTATAGACCGTTCTCAAACCTTTTGACCCAGTCTCTTTCCTCAACAATAATGGTTGGAGCATACATGAATAGCATTATATACTTATGCTTATACTTTGTAACTGCCATCGAGCCCTAAACCAGCCTCAGGAACTTGTTCCTCATTGCATCTCGAAAAGAATGGGAGTAGTACTTATCTTGGAAGACTTTTCTAAATTCTTCCCAACCCATCTTACTTGCATCGCCTCTCATGGACACCAGTGTTGGCCTTTTGGCCTTTAATCTTAAATTAGTTAATTAATGTTTTTATGACAACAAACTTGAATTTTTCACTCAAAATTTTAGTATTTTGAAGTGTCTATGGTGTAGAGCTTAGAACAACAGTTTGAACGCAATTTGCATCACTCAGATCGGAGTTCAAATGAAGAAGATACGGCTGGAACAATCTTAACAAAAAAATCTCGAGCTGATGATGTGGCAAATTTTTTTCATCAAAGTGGACCAATTGAAAGGTGACACAAGGCAGGCTTTTGATTTTTGTATTGATTTTAAAAAGAAAATAAATTTGATATTATTTTATGTTTGAATCCAACAACTAGTCTTGAACACATTGTGGGTTTTTGCTTTTTGTTGGTTTTTATAAAGAAAATAAATTTAAAAAGAAAAAGAATTTAATATTATTTTTTGTTTGTGTCTAATGGCTAGTTGAGTTTAAATCTCCACCATTCAATTTTCTTCTACTAACATAATGACCCAAATTAAATTTGGTTTTCACCTACCTCCCTCTCTTTTTAAACTCTCCATCTTGTCCAAAATTAAACAACAATTACATATTTTTAGAATCCTCAAAAGCCACATTGTTATTCTCTCAAAGTTCTCATTTTTTTTTCTTTTCATCTTATTCTTGAGAGATTTATTGTATTGTGAGGATTTATTTGTTGAGCGCCTAAAACTTGTAAATCCACTTTATTAAGAGAGTTGTAAGTGTGCTCTTTTATTTTTTCAAACAATTATAAGGGTTGCTCTTGATCCCCGAAAAAGAGTGGTTGTAATGGTTTGATCCTCAACTGTGAAAAGGATCAGATTTGTTCTTGTGCCCAAAAAAGAACGTTGTAACGGTTCAACTCTAAGCTGTGGAAAAAGTCAGGCTTCTAGTGAAATAATTAAGAGAAGCTTTGAAAATGGATGTAGACCAGTTGTGCCGAACCATTATAAAATTACCAGTGTCAATTTTTCTATCCCTCTCCTATTTTAATTTTGCAATTAATTTGTTAATATATTTTATTGCATAAAATTAATTGCTACAATCTATTCTTGAATTTTTTTTATGTTAATTTCATGATTATTTTGGATTGATATTATATGCTTACAATTCTTGTTTAAATTACTTAGTAAAAAGTTTTTTAATTTTTTTGATTAGGCCCACACTAGAGAAAAAGTTTTAATTAGTTTTATTAAACTCTATTCGTCCCCCTCTAAGGTTGCCATTGAAGGGAATTGAATTCCCGCAGCGGAAGCGAATGATCGCTTGTCTTTGAAATTTATTATGCATAACTTAATTATATAGAGAAAGACGGAAACTAAAGTAAGATAAATTATACTTAAGCATGTTTTCTACACATTAATTAGAGAGAAAAAGGTAAAGAAAGCACTTACCCTTGAAGATCTGATCTTCAAGTCCACAACTCACTCAAGATTAAGGTCAAGTCTTCTATGGTCATCCTAGTGATAAGTGAGTCTCTCCTAATAACGGTGTTATAAAGAATGACTCAACATTTCATGGTTCGATCTTATACAAACTCTTTGTATAGGATATGCCCGCTCACATGTCTTCACATGAATGATTAGAATCAGATCATTTATAACACTTTAGAACAATTGGAACAATTACAAAGCGGGTCGTATCAGTATTGTTACCAGGATAAGGCACTCAATCCTATCCATATACTACAGACCATTTAGGTTATTACTTAAATATAATCCACCCGTATGTCTACTACATACATGTTTAAGTTACATAAAATAACCTTGGATCTTTTTTTAATGGATTATTGCACATAAAAAATAATTAACCATTGATTTAAATAACATATAACTACGAGGCTTTAGAGCATAGATCCCAACAATCTCCCACTTGCACTAAAGTCAGGGAATCATAAGTCAGTGAGACATGTATCCTAGGGGATACACTATACCCTACATGCTCTCCCACTTGCCCTCACTAGAGACATGTCTCATAGTCCTAGATAGTCTAGGAGATTCTCTCACACTTTAGCCTAGAGAATCGTTTTATATAATACAAACTGTTATGTCAACAAGAACTATCTATTCACCAACAAGATGTTTCTCACAATCTATGTTATTCCTACAACTTGGTGCTTACATATTTCTTTCGACTCAATCCTTGAACCACATTATCTTATAAAGTTGACATACTAAGTTATATCTAAAACAACTTTCAAATATCTAAGGATATACGTGACAATGCAAAACATTGCTTCACAAGCGAAACATTGCCTCTAAAGGATCTCTAATTACAGAGGACCTTTGTGCGGAAACGGATCGTCCACCCGGAGTTTCATTGAGATATGCAACACGTTTGTATTCCTAAACATCTCCACTAAGGAGGTTCGATTAACATTGTTTCCATTTTCGTTGTGTGACTAGGCACGAAAATGAGCTTATTCTCTCGAACCAGGGGAGATTACATCATGGGAACAAGTAGTTGAGAAGTTTATGAAGAAGTACTTCCCTCCGATGGAGAATGCCAGAAGGAGGAAGCTAATCACTAATTTTGAACAGGATATTGACATATTATAAACTAAATTACAGCATGCTTTGAATATAAAAACAAAGGTTGAGAGATTATACCTTTAAATAACCCTTCTTCAAGATAATCCCTCGATCGTTCATGAACACAGTGAACAACATGAACACAACGAATAACTCGATCTCCATAGAACAAGTAAGAACTCGATCCTCAAACTAACCGGACATTACCACAAGATTACTTTGGTACTCGGTGTGAGAATCCAGGAGTGGTGGGCTCTGGCTTATTTTGGTTTGAGGGAAGGTTTAGTATGGAGGAGGAGAAGGATCGAGTAAACAACAACAGTATCATGTAGAAGATGAAGTCCATCGTATAAACTAGATACTCGATTGTTTAGACTCTCTAGTGATCGTTTAGTAAGACTCTCTTACTCGATTGCTTATTATGTCAGTCATATGAGATTTTGAAATCTAATTTCTTTTTATCCCAAATTTGCCTTAAAACCGTATTAATTATCCACTAAGGGTGGTTATGGAGAAAAAGAAATTTAATTATCAAATAATTAATAAATATGATAACTAACTTATCATATTATATTTATAAGCTATAGTTTTAATATTGCATCATATACAATATATAAACCATAGTTCTTTTTCTTTATTTATGGCATTTAATATAAATCATATTTATATTAAATTTAATAACTATGAATCTTATTCATAGAAAATATATTTGAATCATATTCAAATATTAGTTCCTCTCATTAAACAATAATGTATCAAATACATTAAATAAATTATATCATATATAACTAAATTAATTTAATTATATCATATATAATCAAATTTCCTCTTATTAATTTGAACATTTCAAGTTAACCTAAAAACTGATTCTCTACTTGAATCCATTGAGTTACCAAGGGGACCTTATGGACCTGTAGCTTGAAGCTCCAACGGTACGTGAATAACTGACTAAATTCTTTAATCAAATTATCCACCATCTGTTAACTGTCGGGCACTCCACTAAAGACTGACAACTGTACTCTTCGCACTACATATATCTCTCTGTGTCCATCGGATATAACCAATCAACAGTACGATGACCCTTCATAAATCACTTGTAAGTATAGCTGGGCCAAATTACCATTTTTCTCCTGTAGTTACATCTAACTCCTTAAATACCACCGATCCCTCTAATGAATAATAGATCATAGTCCCACTATGACTGAACCCCTTTTGAGCCAAGGGAGGGTGTGACGCCACATTGTTCAAGACCCAGAATCAGCCCTTAAGGGAGCAATTTATCTACTTACCTCTGCTTCGGGGAAGGAGTGAATTCCATCTTGTGTGGTTGAATTCCTAGCTCCCTAATCAGACGAATCCCCAAAATGGTAGGCTTGTTAAGTTGGCGATCTGGCCACTCTCACCCATGCAAATTAAAAGATCGCCCTTATAGGCAGAAGTTCACAACTCGCTTAGGATTAAGGTCATGTTACCTATGGTCATCCTAGTGAAATGAAAATCTCAATTATGAACGACATTATAAAACGAGACTAAGCATTTTGTGGTCCGTCTTATATAAACTCTTTTGTATAGAATATCCCCGCTCACATGTCTAATACATGAATGATCAGGATCAAACCATTTGTAGCACTTTACAACATTTGTAACACCTACAAAGCAGGCCATACTCATAGTGTCACCTGGATAAGGTATCCAGCCTTATCCATATACTACATACCATTTAAGTTATCATGTAAAACATGATCCACTTATATGTCTCTACATACATGTTTAAGTTACAACGATAACCATGGATCTTAGTTTATTGGTTTGTGATTAATGCAACTAAAATATCAAATATTTCATAGACAGAAGTGAATAAAATATCATATATTATAAATCACAGAATGTTATTTCATCCAGGTGTTTACAAACTATAGAACCCTACGAGATTTAGGGCATCAATCCCAACAATCTCCCACTTGTCTTAAAGCTGGTGGGCTTTACAAGATAATCAAATTACAAGTACACAAAACAATAAACTATGGCACAAATGCCCAGTACAAGATCTCTCACTCGCTCTAGTCCAGCCGTGCTCTGTTCCATAGACCCATACTCTGCAAGTGACCCTCAAACATTGTAGCCATGAGGGCCTTCGTAAATGGATCAACAACGTTGTGCTCTAAAGCTATCTTCGTGACAATCACATCCCCTTGATGCACAATCTCTTTGATGAGACAGTATTTTCGCTCAATGTGCTTGCCACGCTTATCACTTCGAGGCTCATGGGAATTCACCACAACACCACTATTATCACAATAAAGGGTGATATGCCTAGACATGTCTAGAACAACTTCCAGATCAGTCAGGAATTTTCTGAGCCAAACGGTCTCTGTAGTAGCTTCACAAGCCACTACATACTCAGTTTCCATGGTGGAGTCCGCGTTGCACCCTTGTTTAGTGCTTCTTCACACCTGTCTCTTATACACATCTAGATGTGTATAAGAGACAGGTTTAGTGCTTCGTCAAACTAGAGCTCCTCCGTTAAGAGTGAACACTGATCCTGAAGTGGATTGCCTAGAATTCTTATCAGTCTAAAAATCAGAGTCAGTTTATCCTGTAAGGATCAAATCCTTAGAACCATACACAAGCATGTAGTCCCTCGTTCTTCGAAGATATTTGAGGATGTTCTTGACGACTGTCCAGTGACCATGTCCTGGATTAGGCTGATATCTACTAACTATCCCCACTGTATAGCAGATGTTAGGTCTAGTACATAACATCACATATATCAAACTGCCTACGGCAGACACATAGGGAGCCTGTCTCATTTCCTCAACCTCTTGAGGTATCTTAGGATATTGTTCCTTAGACAATGTAACTCTGTGCCTGAAAGGCAAAAGGCTCCTCTTGGAGTTCTGCATCGAGTACTTGATCAACATCTTATCAATGTACGATGTCTGAGACAGTGCTAGCATTTTGTTCTTTCGATCTCAAAAGATCTAAATTCCAAGAACAAACTGAGCCTCTCCAAAATCTTTCATTTGGAATTGGGTCATTAGCCAGTTCTTAACTGAAGCCAGTAAGCCTACATCATTCCCAATGAGTAGGATATCATCTACATATAACACTAGGAAAACTATTCTTCTTGACATAAGGCTTATCAACATTCTAATCAAAGCCATAAGATTTGATTGTAGTATCAAACCTTATGTTTCAAGATCGAGATGCCTATTTCAGTCCATAAATGGACTGATTCAGCTTGCAAACCTTTTGCTCTTGATCTTGGACTATGAATCCCTCAGGCTACACCATATAAATGGTCTCCTCAAGATTGTCATTCAGAAAAAGCAGTCTTGACATCCATTTGCCGTATCTCATAGTCATAATATGAGGTAATGGATAGAAGGATGAGATAGACTTTAGTATGGCAACAGGCAAGAAAGTCTCCACATAGTCGACTCCCTCTAACTGAGTATAGCCCTTTGCTACCAGTCCAGTTTTGAAGGTTTGCACCTTCCTATCAGCGTTCCGTTTCCTCTTTTAGATCCATTTACAACCTATAGGTTTAACTCCATTAGGTTGATCTACAAGATCCCCAACTAAATTGGCGTACATAGACTCCATTTCGAGATCCATGGCTTTAAACCATTCATCTCTGTCAACATCCTCCATTTCCTTCTTGTAAGACAACGAATCCTCAACCTCGCCATCAGCTACCATAGCTAGGATTTCAGTTAAACCTATATAGCGAATATGTGGGTTTGCAACCCTCCTACTACGTCGAGGTTCCCTCAAAACTTGATGTGGATTTGACCTACTAGATGAACCTAAACCAACAACTCTTGTTGAAGTAGTAGGCTCTTCAACAACTCTTGTTGAAGATTCAGTAGTTTTTTTGGAAAGCTCATTAAACACGACTTTGCTTTTAGGTTTATGCTCCCTTATATGATCCTCCTCAAGAAAAGTAGTATTTGTCGATACAAACACTTTGTTTTCTTTAGGATCATAAAAATAACTCCCTCGTGTCCCTTTGAGGTAGCCTACAAATAGGCATAACCTCGAACGTGGTTCCAGTTTCTTAAGATTAGCCTCAAGCACATTTGCTGGGAAACCCCAGATGCGGAAATGATATAAACTAGCTTTACGACCATTCTACAACTCCAAAGGTGTTTTGGCAACACTCTTGGAGGGAATACAGTTCAGGATATAAGCTGCAATCTCTACCGCAAAACCCCAAAATGAGTCCGGTAAGGAAGTGTAACTCATCATCGACCAAACCATGTCCAATAAGGTTCGATTTCTCCTCTTCGATACACCATTCTGCTGAAGTATACCAGGTGCTGAGAGTTGGGAAACTATTCCATGTTCTATCATATAGTTTCGGAACTCATAATCCAAAAACTCTCCACCTCAATCAGATCGAAGCGTTTTAATTGTTTTACTTAATGAATTTTCAACTTCAACTTTGAACTCTTTGAACCCTTCAAAGGACTCAAACTTATGTTGCATTAAATAAATGTACCTATACCTCGAATAATCATTAGTAAAAGTGATGAAATATTACTAGCCTTCCCTGGCTCGTACATTCATTGGACCACAAAGGTCCGAATGTACTAGCTTTAGAGGCTCTTTGGCCCTATAACCTTTTCCAGTAGAAAGGCCTTTTAGTCATTTTGCCTTCAAGGCATGACTCACACATAGGTAAAGAATTTTCTTCTAACTCGGTTAGAAGTCCATTCTTCACCAATCTCTCAATCCTATTAGATTAATGTACCCTAAAAGTAGGTGCAAAAGTTGGGCATTCTCTTTAGAAGAAACTTTAAGTTGTTTGTTTTGCGTTACGACAGTTTTAAACATCTCTATGTTATGGAAGGAATTTGTTGCTAACAGCCTTAACACATACAAATTATTTTCCAGTTGAGCCGAACATATATCAATACCATTTTTCAGAATAAAAACTTTATTTACAGAAAAATTTAGTGTATAATTACATTCGAACAAAGACTTAACAGAAATTAAGTTCCTCTTTAACTTAGGAACTACATAAACATCATTCAAAATGATAAACCTATTCTGTAAAGTCAACCGGAGACCTCCCACGGCCACAGCTGAGATGACGTACCCAGTTCCAACTCGCATCGTCATCTTACCAGCACCAAGCTGCCACTAGGAACTAATTCACTAAAATAAAGAACAAACATGGTTAGTGGCCCCGGAGTCAATGATCTAGGTAGAATCATCATTCTCCACTAAACAAGTTTCCAAATTTAGTAAATCGTATTTACCTTTTTTGTCCTTCTTCTTCTTAGCCAAAAAACGTGGGTGGTTCCGCTTCCAGTGCCCGTCTTGGTTGCAATGGAAACATTTTCCCTTGTTAACCTTCACTGGTTGCCTACCACGTAAAGCAGTAGGTTGTAGTTAGCAGGCACCTTCCCTTTACGACCATTCTTCTTCTTCCACTTGTTGGTGCCAAAAGAAGAAGGTGCAGACATAGTTCAGGAGGTCGAGCTTTATGGAACTTTTTGGATGATGAGGCAATATTTACCTCACCAACCTTCTTCTCCTTACTTTTCAGCAAAGATTGGAAAGTCTGCAACTCATTGAGTATAGTTGTAAGGTTGTAATCAACCTGTTCAGAACAAGGTTGCTTACAAAGTGAAGGAAGCTTTCTAGTAACGACTCCAGAACAATGCTAACCTAGATGTCCCCATCGATACTCGACCCATTCATCTCTGCCACATTGAAGTGGACCATCATATTAAGAACATGTTCCTGAACAGATGTTCCCTCCTTCATCCGTGAGTTGAAGATGTACTTTAGAGCATCGTGCCTGAGTTATGTAGATGGTTGTTCGAACATTCCCTTTAGGGACTCCACGATCTTGCGTGCAGTGATCAAGCGTTAAGGCTGACCAAGATATTCGTTCGCTCGTGTCCAGCGTTTATACACGTCTCGAACATTTTGAGCGGCGTTCGAAGGTGGAATAGGAGGACACTCTTCCACACGGACAAACCTTAATTCATCGATGATCAAAATCGTATTAATTGTATTCTTCCAACTAGCGTAATTTTTGCCAGTCAATTTATCGACGGAAAGAAGTGAAAGAGTAGCGGTAGCTATAGTAAAATTGTTAAAAAAAAATGAACAAACTTAATAAGTCTACTTGCATTAAACCACTTTTAACACCAATTAAGTTTTAGCAAAATAGTTCTATTATACCCTAAGTGATATCTATTTTGCAATGATGCCCCTGTGATGCAGGATAAAAGTCACTGTAGGGTGATCAAGTGCCCTTTCACTAGAATAAGACAATCTCAATCATTAGATAGAAACAACTCCTTGTAAATAAATCTAATAGTCACCACTGTTAGGTCTAGAAGTTGTTAACATCCTTAACAATTTTGTATAAGTGTAACCCCTCATTTTAGGCCCTAGAGTCCCTGTAAAACCCGCACCATACTTTCCCTTTTCAATTATGTTTATTGTTTAAGTTAAGCAAAGTGTTGGATTAAATATTTAAGTTAGATTGGATTTGTGCGTTTTGAGGTAAAGGATAAGTTTGAGGAAGGAAAATGTTTAAGTATGGAAACTTAGCTCTCGGTTACTTATTAATCTAGCCATACAAAGAGAATGCTTGGCTAAGTGTTGGTCGTGTTGAGGGGTGATTGAGCATCGAGTGAGCACAAGGCAGGCATCGAGTAAATGCTGTCGAGCGTTGAGTATAAGTGATTGAGGAAGGGTGAGT
This sequence comes from Benincasa hispida, assembly GCF_009727055.1. NCBI lineage: Eukaryota > Viridiplantae > Streptophyta > Magnoliopsida > Cucurbitales > Cucurbitaceae > Benincasa > Benincasa hispida. The sequence continues at coordinate 1,433,342 of NC_052349.1, read as the reverse complement.
GTCGAGGAAGGGTCAAGCCTTGAGTATAAGTGATTGAGGAAAGGATCAAGCGTCGAGTGTAAGCGAAGAAGGGTCGCATGTCGAGTACGAGCGACTGAGTAAGGAACGTGCATCGAGCGAGCCACCCAGCACTGAGTATCCCATCAAGTATCAAGTCCTTCCCATCGAGTATTCAACAAAGAGCCATGACATTTTCCATCGAGTTTCTCTAGCGAGGATCGAGTTTGCTCAAAACGTTTAGTTTTTAAACTTATCTTTTAGTTACCCGGACAGATGGCTTAATCTCGGACTTTAATCTCCATTAGTGGGTGAGGTGGCTTAAGGAGATTTCATGCAAAACAGTTGGACGGTAGTATAAAAAGGGAAGAGAACTTCAAGAGCTCGTTTTGGACGATTTCTCGAGAAAACCAGTCAAACTTGGTACCGTTGGAAAGCTCTGTGAGTCTAGTTTATGAAATCGAGCTTTTAGAAGGGGAGTTCTTTTTGGAAAGAGAACCGGAGAAGAAGGAAGAGTCGAAGGTTCATTTTTGGGTGTTCTGGGCACTTGACGAAGAAATGTAGATCTAGACCGAACCACTTGAACTTTCAAGCCGAAACTTTAATGTATTATTGTGAACACCATTTTAAGTAAGTTTGTAGAAGGAATTTTGACAAGAAAAGGTCTAGGGTTCGAGTTACATATTTTGGAATTTAAACCTAGAATCTTTGCTCAAACAAGGAGTTGCAGTTAGGGTTTTTGGGAAAGATTTGAAAGCGCAGGTTAAACCACAAGGAGCTTCACGTTGAAACTTTGAGGTAATATTGTTAACAATATTCTAAACATGTTTGGAAAAGGAACTTTCCTAATATGAGTTCTAGTTTTCAAGTTATTTATGTTAGAATTTGAATCTGGAAATGTTAGACAAATAGGCAACCCTTTGCTAAGTATGAGCTTGGTTAAAAGAGTAGTCTCAAAAGGGAGGCCAAAGTGGCAACTAAACTCTTATTCTTTTATGTGTAGGAGCTACATTCATTGGGGAGGCCTACAAAGCTTAGGAAGAACTAAGCCTAAAAATCAATGAGTGATTAAATGTTTTCAAATATGTACACAAAAAGGGACATGCATTCCAAATGAATTTCATGGTAATGTTCATGGGTTTTCCAAGCAACTAAAGTTTATACTTATGTTTTAAAGGGTTCATGACATTTTCTAAGCATGATGTTTTAAGTTATTTAAATGAGCTTTACTAATCCTAGCATATGTTAAGATTAAATGAAAGAGTATTGCATCTATATGTTTATAATTGTGAAGCATGCATGTTGAATGGTAATAATGCTCTTATGGCGAAAGCTAGGTAATGAAGGAAATCGATCACGAGGATTTCCATAACCAGCGGAAAAGATCATTCCAAAATTACAATCATGTATGACCATTAAAAATTACAGTCATAAAACGAAACAAGCGATTATGCATTCATTACAGAAATTACAGCATGATAATACAAATGAACATAGAAAAATGCTAAGAACATTTGTAGACTCGTCTCCACGCTCCTTGCTCACGAATGCTCGAACGCAACAACCTCAAACATTCGAACAACACGACCGCTACATAGCACGAACACCGTACACTCGTCTTCAACGATCGCCTCAGTCATGAAGACCTCAACATCACGAACGGCCTCCACTAAACCTCGACGGTGTCGAGTTGAGCATGACACCACCAAGAAGGCTACCTTGGTATTCTCTGTGTGAGAATCCAGAAGGTGGGCTCTGTGTGGACTTGGATTGAGGCAGAAGAATGTAGAAAACACCAATCGTGTAAACGATTGAGCAAGTGGGAGAAGACTGAACCTATCGTATAGGTCGATGACCAATCATTCAGCAAAAGCTAAGCGATCGTTTAGCTCATCACTTAGCAGTGTGTCTGTCGCCTAAAAACACTACACGATCGTTTACCTCTTTCAAGCTGCCGCTTAATAAATCATATTTACTTGACAACTTCTTTTCCGAGAGAAAAATCACAAATTCAACCTTTGCAAAACTTACCAAAAAATAGGAAAACAATTTTTCTTTTATCTCACGGTTACCATGAACCACCAATAGCCTCTCACTCAATTGGTTATTAAAGAAAAAGATTTAATTATCCAATAATTAACACTATCATGAATATAAATGATAACCAACTTATCATACTATATTTATAACCTATAGTTTTAATATTTCATCTCATGAAACATATAAACCACAATTCTTTTTCTATTCCATGGTATTTAATGTAAATCTCATTTACATCAATCCTCCACTAGATGTATCTCATACATCATATCGATCATATCATATATAATCGAATTACTGATCATATCATATATAATCGAATTACTTCTTGTCAACTTGAACATTCCAAATCAACACCAAGAACTGATCCTCAATTGAATCCATTGAGCTACCAAGTCGATTGATGCGTTGTGAATTGTGATGCGATTATGGTATGAGTTTGTGGTGATGTGTTATGTGGTGAACATGCAAGTTTTCCTAATAAGACCCAAGTATAAGCCTCACTAGGTTTCCTGGTAAGTCCAGGGTCGAACATAGGGACTATTGAGTAATATGCGACAGTTACTTTGATTTCTTGCAGTGGTGAAAACAAATAAGTTGGATGGTATTTTGATTAAGAATATTCCCTTGTGATGAAGTTCGAACGAAGAGTTGATGAAATCAAGAGTTACATTGAGTATGCGATGAACGGGTTGAGAAGGGGTTTAGTTAACACTTCCTAAGATTACATACAAGTTATGCAATGATGCTACACACAAACAACAACACGTCATTTCTCAATGCAAATGCCATAATTCCTATTTCTAGGACGCATTCGATGTATACAAAAAAGTCGATAGGACTTATGTCTAAGCTTCTATTCTTGTCTATGCGATGATGAATGATGCACACATAAAACAAGGTGACCGCATACTATCATATCCTATTTCTAGGGTGCATGCGATGTGTAAATAGCGATAGAACTTATGTCTAAGTTTCTATTTCTTGCTTATACGGTTCTAATCTAACTCTCTCAAACCTAGATTATAATTTGACTCTCTGAAGTTTAGATTCTATCTTTAGACTACTTTCTCAAGTATCTCTAAAGAGTGAATGATGCATACATAAGACAAGATGATCGCATAAAATGTAAATTTTAGGTCATGCTAGCTAAGTACTTCTCAACCCATTTAGAAATTTAGCTACTCATGTGAAGTGTGGAGAGATTGAACATAGATTGAAATGAGATTTCCATTTTCTATAAATAAAGTGTTGAATACAAAATAGCAAATGGAATTTAAAGATAAAAAGCCCGGTAAGCAATGTCTTGCTTCCTGTGGCCTTTTACACTGTCTTTTTCACTCCAACTCTATCCAGATGAATATTCTTGCTCTTGCAAGTGCTGGCCCTCTCTCCCTTTGTAGCGCTTTCCAGCAGTCTCTCGATCTATCCGAGAATGATCTCTCGGCTTCTTCGTCTCCTAGCTCGTCTCCATCCTCTAAATCTAAGTATGAGTATGTATGTGAACAAACTAATGGCTATCTAACTTATTCTATGATCTATATGATAGAAAACTTGTTTTTTTTTGTTACAATAGTGGCCTTTGGTATTTATAGAGCTCAAGGTGAAGCAGCCTTTCTCTCTAATGATTGCAATGATGGGCGGTCATTAAATCTCTTGCTCTGATGCGTTGATTAATAGTCACCAAAAGTTGAGTGTACTTGCTACAGTGTGGCTTTAACGGCTTGTCAACTAAATTCGGATTTGACTGTCATCAGCTTTCCGTCCCATCATGATTTATTATGTTGTCACCTTGATGCGTAGTCTTTATGCAGCCACCTTCTCGAGCAACTTCTCACGATAGCATACGATCGCATGACTTTGTGATCGCAATCTTTCAAGTGCGCAGACGCCTAATTCCTTGGATCGCAATTTTACTTGTGCTAACGCATTTTTCCTACACAAAATAAGTAATTAACTGCTTTTATGTGATGGGCGCATGCGATCGCAATTTTCTCAGTTTAACGCTTTTGGATATGATATTACTTATTTTTACCGTCACATTCTCTCATTGTTTTACTTATTTGCACTATAATAATGTGTATTTCTACCCGTTATCACACCCCAAAATTTAAAACAATGCTTGTCCTCAAGCATAAACTAAAGATTTTCTTTAAAGAGTCAACCACCTTTACCCTACCTAGACTTCTCAAGGCGCCTTATTCAAATTTCATGAACCAACGCCTTCTTAATTTCTATCCTAGTCTCTTCCTAAAATATTTCTAATCTTTAAGGATCGCAAGTTTAACCTTAAAAAAAACTTTACTTGTTTCCTGGACATCGCATGATTTATTTCAAAACTTTCTCTAACCGGGGTGTTTCCAAGTGATTTTTACCCTTGCGCAATTTAGATATTCTTTTTGTCATCTTGCGCTGATCCAAGTGCCTAGCCTTCATTTTGGCTTGCCCCCACGGGTATCATGCAAGCATCCAACTACGAGCAAGGTGCTCTTTCTCAATCTAAACTCATGCCCATTTTATTTGGTAACGGAGTTGCAATCACTTAGTTTATGTGTTGATCACGATTCCTACTTTCGTTTTGGTTTACCCTCACGGGTGTCATGCGGACATCCAACTACGAGTAGGATCCGATCTCAACGTTATGACTTTTTTTTTTTTTAGATTTGTGAAATGAAATTTCTAAAAGTAGCAAGGTTGAAAATAAATACTAGCACCCCCAAATTTATACACAGCAATGTCCTCATTGCTGATAGACGAAATAACTCATGTGATGCTCTTAGGAAATTTCGTAAAAATCGTTTTGAAAGAAAGATGGTGGACCGCTAACTTTTAGAAATATTTCATGAATTAACTGACCTAAAATTAAGTTGACTCTAGTACATGCAGTGAGAAATAAAGGCATAAATTTCATCATTGAAATCATAATTGGTACGGGGAAGAATGCAGTGACTAAATAAAGTAATCAAAATTCAATGATTGCATCAAACTAAAAAGGATGCGATAATAAAATTTAGCAATATTAAAATGAGAAGTGCAAAATTTGGAATAAAAGAGTCAAGGAGAGATAAAACCCCCCAAATTTGCTCTGTTGCCCGTATCATCTGTGATCGCATCCTTGCTTGTAGTGGGCTGATTCCTCGATTGCGTTGGGCTGATCGAACTGATCGCATGTTTTTAGGTTATCGCATAGCTCCACTGCAATCATTCACTACGATCATTGCTAAATATTAAGAGGGTAAAAAGTATGAAAGACAGAGTTGGAAATTCTAAAGAGTAGTGGTTATACAAAAAGTAAGGTAAGTTCATGAAAGAAAGACATTAAAAGGGTACTAAAAAAAATGCGTCCCTGATGAGTTTGTGTCGCCTATCAATGCAGGGACCGCTCATTTCTTCTTCATTCAGGATTCCTCAGGTCCACGGAGGTTTTCTCGTAATGAAAGTCTCCTCCGTGATACATCTTGGCTTTTTCCCTGTTGACCTTGAATGCGCTGGTCTCTTCTTCATTAGTTAATTCAATTGCACCATGTGGGAATACTTCTTTAATTATAAATGGTCCGGACCAGTGTGACTTTAATTTTCTCGGAAAGAGTCGTAGTCCAGAGTTGAATAGCAAGACCTTCTGACCAACCTGGAGATTCTTTTCGCACAGTCGTTTGTCATGCCAATGCTTTGCACTTTCCTTGTAAATGATGGCATTTTCATAAGCTTAAATTCTCCATTCGTCTAGTTCGAGCAACTAAAGCTTTCTCTCCTCCCCTGCAGTCCTCAAATCAAAATTGAGCTTTTTCACTACCCACAGCGCCTTGTGCTCTAATTCCAGAGGTAAATGACATGCCTTCCCAAACACCAGCATATACAGGGACATGCGTATAGGTGTTTTATAGGCAGTCCTATATGCCCACAAGGCATCGTCAAGCTTCATGGCCCAATACTTGCATGAGGGATTCACCACCTTTTCTAGAATCAACTTGATTTCCCTATTAAACACCTCGGCTTGGCCATTTATCTAGGGGGTGATATGCGGTGGCGACCTTATGATGGACATTATACTTGAGCAGTAGTTTGTTGACGATGCCATTGACAAAGTGGGAGCCTTCATCACTTATTATGGCACGTGGGGTGCCAAAACGAGTGAAAATGTGTCTTCGCAAGAATCTGGAGACTGTTGTCGCATCGTTTGCAACGCATGATACTACTTCAATCCACTTGGAGACATAATCGACGGCCAACAGAATGTACTTGTGACCATTTGATGGTGGAAATGGTCCCATGAAGTATATGCCTCACATGTCGAAGAGTTCCAATTCTAATATAATGTTCATCAGCATCGCATTCTTCCATGAAATGTTTCCCATGCATTGGCACTTGTCACATTTCATCAAATAGCCTCGTGTATCCTTGAATAGAGTTGGCCAATAATACCCGCTTTGTAATACTTTTGCTGTTGTGCGTTGACCTCCGAAATGTCCGCCATAGGGTGAGTCATGGCACTGGGAAAGTATGCGCTGATAAGTAGTCTCTGGCACACAGTCACAAGATCTGGTCTGACCTCCTCTTGTAAAGATTCAGCTCGTCCCAGTCGTAGGATTTACATTCATGCATAAGCTGTCTCTTTTGGTGGGCTGTGTAATTCTCCGGAACTTGCTCACAGACCAAGTAATTGACAACATCTGTGTACCATGGTAATTCTTCAAGTTTGAACAGCTGCTCATCTGGAAAGGATGCGATCACCTCCAACTGAATGTGGTCTACTTCCGGATTCTCTAATCTCGATAGGTGGTCAGTAACCTGGTTCTCCGTCATCTTGTAGTCAATTATTTCCATGTTGAATCCTTGGAAGAGGAGAACCCATCGGATTAGCCTCGGCTTTGCATCTTCCGAGTGGTCGGTTTGAACTATCACTTTGGATCCTAGTAAATAAGCTCTTAATTTTTCGAGCGCAAAGATCACCACAAGAAGCTCCTTTTCTATGGTAGTGTAGTTTGCCTGGGCGGAGTTCAACGTTCTCTCGCATATGCGATGGGGTGTAGTATTGTCTTTTTCTTCTGTGCTAATACTACCCCCATTGCATAACCGTTTGCATCGCATATTAGCTCGAATGGCTTTGTCCAGTCAGGTGCGATCAAAATAGGCGCGGTAATTAATGTGTTCTTCAGTATTTTGAATGCATTAAGGCACTGTGTATCAAAGTCAAAAGTTCTGTCGGCCTCTAGCAACGCACTCAATGGTCGAGCTATCTTCGAAAAGTCCTTCACAAATCGACGAAAGAATCTTACATGTCCCAAGAAACTCCTTACAGCCTTCACATTTGCTGGAGGTGAAAGTTTTTCGATGGCCTCAATTTTCACTTTATTCACCTCCAGCCCTTCCTTGGAAACCTTGTGCCCAAGCACAATACCTTCGTTAATCATGAAATGGCATTTCTCCCAATTCAGCACAAGATTTGTCCCTTCACATATTTTTAATATCTTCTCCAAGTTGTTCAGACAAACTTCATACATTTGCCCATAAACGGAGAAGTCGTCCATAAAAATTTCCACTGAATCCTCGAGATACTCGGAGAAGATAGCCATCATGTACCTCTGAAATGTGGTCGACACATTGTATAATCTGAACAGCATGTGGAAGCAAACGTTCCATATGGGCAAGTGAATGTGGTCTTTTCTTGGTCTTCAGAAGCGATCATTATTTGGTTGTAGCCCGCATACCCATCAAGAATAAAAAAGTAATCATTTCCTGTTAGGCGGTCTAACATCTGGTCAATAAAAAGCAAAGGGAATTGGTCCTTCTTCGTCGTCGCATTGAGCTTTCGGTAGTCCATACAAATCCGCCAGCCAGTGACTGTCCTCATCGGTATTAACTCATTGTTTGCGTTTGGGACTACCGTCATTCCTCCCTTCTTGGGGACTGATAACTTGTAGAAATACAAGTTATTTATACTGCCTTATCTAGATATTGCGGCCGAAAGAGAATAAATATGCGCCAATTGTATGAATATTAGCTTCAAAATACAATAATTCTGAATTATTGCAATTACACCCACTAACATCATTAGGATGGAAGAAAAGGAGATTGCTACTCTGTTTTGCAGGAAACCAAATCACCGCTTGCAATTAAGGCTCAAGACGAATGGACCAACGCATCTCTGTCACATTGCGCCCGTCAATCAATAATGAAAAGACGATTAACGCAATGTCGGCGCAATGCGACAGTTGATCTAGAGCTGACTTTTAACCGCATGCAATAATAAAAATAGCACCGCATGCGAACACTCGATCGAAAGATGCAGCTGAGCAACGCAAATGCGGAGGATTGTGACACGTGTATGCCTAACGATTGTGTAGATTTGACGATCTGATTGCATAACAGAAGGAATAATATCCCTCCATCTTTGGAATTTTCATAACAACAAGTGGGACCACAAGGCCGGAGTCAAAGATCTTCACCTATAAATACCCCATAGAATTCACAGAAGAATATACTACTTGATACGGGGCGATTTGATATTAGGTCATTGAGAGAAAGGCTGAGCTGAGTGTTAATCGGACGAAATCCGGGAAAAAGAAGAGACAAGGCTGAGAGGTGAGTCTCAGTGTTAATCTGCCAGATCCCCGCCACGAAGCTCTATACTCAAATCCCTGCTATTGGTTGAGCAAGCCTGAGAGGGAAGCTCATTCTTCCACATGATCCATCCATTCTGACATGAAAATCTCCATCCAAATTGGTGTCGAGACGTTGGCGCTTGTTTGTATTTGTTTCTATATCTTTTCATCATTGTATTTCATCTTCTTTACCTCTTCATTCATACACCATGTATCAGACACTAAATAGATATATTGAATGTCTTAATCATTTTCATTACCACTTCTCTGTCTATTTTCGTTCCTCCATTTATCGTTTTCTTCATGAAGTGTTCTTAATCCCTTGGTAGTTAATATGAATTAAACGAGTACTTAATCTGTGTTAAAGAGATAATTACGTTTAACTAAGGCATGCTAGACGACATCTTCACCTGTGAGAGTAGAAGTAAAGATGTCATTCTGATCTATCGAGAGAAGGTCAGAAGAATGTGTTAACTAGAGCGAGTAATACTTCCAGAAATGGAAGAAACCTTACGTTAATTTACATTTTTCTCTGTTTTACTACAGACATGTGGGAAAGAGGTTGATCACTGAAAGGTGTACGCTAAGGGAAAAACTGAACCGTACTTATAACTTTAACGCAATTAAGGAACTTGCGATATTTATATTATTATCTCTCTCTTTCTGCTTCATACATAAGACTTGCCACCGCATCACATGATTTGTGTATAATCTTCACAGCCAGCCTTTACCTCAGTATCTTGTATCATGAAGTCTGTATCTTGTACCATCTTAACTTAGGTTTATTGCACCTTATTTTATTATTGCATTTTTACTGCTTTCCTTTACTTTATCGCAATTTTATATACTTGTACACAAATACTTTTATTATATTGAAAAACCTGGTCACATGTATCATAAACATAACAAAATAACCTCAAACAGTCCCTGTGTTCGACCTCAGATCACAACGAGAAATTTGCGGTGGAATTATACTTGGTTCCAACGCAAGGAAACTTGTGACAACGCACAATATACTACAAAAACATCCATTAATAACACCTATCTAAAAGTAGTAGTGCATGAATTGAGTCAAGTCAGGTCATTATCAATGGACTTGTATCCTTGCTTGAATCATTGTATAGTTTATGTCATAACAAGTTTATGGCGCCGTTGCCGGGGACTGGTTAACGGTTAGTATTGAATATTTTTATGAAATGTTTAGGACAGATCTCTTTGTACTGATTGTTAAATGCGGAGAGCAGTCTGACATGTTATGAGTGTTGGAGTGATCTGGTAATTCTAAGTGGACCAGATCAAGTGTATTATTCGCGCAAAAGTTCATCAGGGCCGAACTATCTGGTCAAGAAGCGGTTGATCCCAACAACGCATGGACACCATTGACTTGGGCAAGCAGGATTAAACTGCTTGCAGGGGAAGCGATTGCGGTAATTCTAAGAACTTCCTCCAATCAGCACCCTTACCTATGTTTACTTGTCTTCTTTACAGCTTTCTGCTATTTCTTCCTAAATTCCGTTATTTACTGCTTATTAGAATTAGTCGTTAATGCTTTCTGTGTTCGTTTACAATTTCATGTCATATGTATTTCTATTCCTTTAATCTAGTAGCGTCGTTCGTAAGTTCTTATGAATGATTGATCATTAAACACCGCAAAGTCCTCTTCGATTTGCATTTTCGATGAATTAAGAAGAAAAATAAATACTGGTATAAAAAGCGATGATAGGAGCGTTGTGTGTTAACAACAGATACCTTGCGTCTATTACATCCAAATGCATTGCGTTGAGGGGTGTGTTGCGCGCTTGTGTGCTCTTTGCCCATCCTTAGCTAAATGCACTATGTTGAGGTATCCTCCAGAAATGTGTTTAGTTAAGGGGTGTGTTGCGGGAGTACATGTGTGTTGCCCGTCCTTAGCAAATATGTGTCTGCGTTTAATGGGAGCATGGTGTGAATTTTTAAATCATGAACCCTTCTGAATCAAATTGGAAAGAAAAATTCATTTATTCTTTTATGAGTTAATCAAATTCTTTGATTTTTATACAGGCAAAAATTTTGTATTGCATTAATTTGTAATTAATTGTATACTTTGTTAATATTCAATACAACGAGTACATATTCACTCCATTTTTGCTCGTGCCTTTTTCTTTATTATCCTTTGTCAATATTTGCAATGTTCTTAATCTTTTATCTTTGCGTTCTTCATTACGTTGCTATGATGTAATATATGTTTATACTTAGAAACATTTCCCATACTTTGTAAATTCAGACTAACACTTAGTTAATTCTTAGTTTAGCAGTACTTTATCTTTTATCTTTCAAAGTTTTGCTTAAACCTTCTTTTTGAAAATTTTCTTCTAAAGTGTTTGTCTAGCCGATCCAAACAACACAATGAGGACCTTGCTCATCTTTAAATTTGGGGGTGGAGAAGGTCTGAGTAGATAAGATCAAGAATATGCAGTATTTAAGAAAATGCGTTCATTTTCTGTATAAAAATCTTTAGGCAAAACTCCAATGTCAGTGCAAGGGAAAATCGTTAAAAATGTTCCCAACCTAATAAGAGTTTAGTTGTGAAAGGAGCCTGCTCGTAGTTGGATGATCGTATGACACCCGTAGGAGCAAGCCAAAACGAATGGGGGTTTCCAAGTTCAACGCAGTATGAAAATGAAGAAAAAAAGAATAATAATAAAAGAAGGCAAGAGACAACTCCTCTGAATATCATGAGTTAAAGTTGAAATTAGCACACAACTGTAGTTGGATGTTTGCATGACACCCGTGGGAACAAACCAAAACGAAGAGTGTAACCATGACCAACAGTCTCTAGTTAATGATGCAAAAGTTTTGACCACTGTATGTAGATATATCAAGTTGTTTTGACAAAAAGAGATAAAGATTCTATTTTGAAAGAAAAAACTAGAAAAGTATTTTTGAGCAGAATTTTGTTATATAGAAGAATAAAGTAGGGCTTGTTAAGAATTAGCAAGAATAGGAAGAAATTGCGATGTTAAGTAATGTGCCTTAATGTAACATTCAGAGTAACCAATTGACGTAAGAATATAGGATAGGAATTGAGCTTTATTGCCTTAGTAGAAGATATGCTTGAGGACAAGCATATATCTAAATTTGGGGGTGATGCATTGCTCGGGGCTGACCTATGTGCTATCAACGATTGAGTATATGATGCCTGCGTCCAACCAACCTTTTTCACAACCTTCTTCATCGTAGGGTTTAGTTTGCACTGAGGTTCGATAAAACCTTTTTGGTTTTCTTTGAGACGTTTTTTGTGCATGCAGTATGTTGGGCTGATTCCTCTTATATCTACTAGCGTCCACCGAATTGCTTTTATGTACTTCTTCAGGATGCTGAGCAGCGCATTTTCTTGTTCTTCTTGTAGCACAGAGGAAATTATCACCGGCAAAGTTTCATTTTGCCCAAGGAAAACATACTTCAGATGACTTGGCAGAGTTTTCATCTCCACAGTAGGTGATTGTTCTAAGGGAGGTTTTTGTGTTTTTCTCTCTTCATATTCACTGTTTATTGTCTCCGTGATCACATGGCAGGTTTCTACGGATGCGGTTGTATCCTCCCTTTCATCATCTTCTTCGGACTCCATTTCTTCATTGCAACTGTGTTCATTGTCAGAATTGGATAGGTCTTCATCTTCTGAATACTTCATGGCTTTAATGATGTTAAACCTGAGCTTCTTCCTATTTATGCTCATCGTGATCTCTCTTTTGTGCACATCAATTCGAGCACGACCAGTAGATAGAAATGGTCGTCTCAATATGATGGGCACATCTTCGTCCACCTCATGATCTAGAATGATGAAGTCTTCCGGTAGAATGAATTTATCAATTGTGACCAAGATATCCTTCAGCTCTCCCTTAGGGTGTACTAGAGACCTGTCCGCAAGCAGGAGAGTCTCCGTCATGGGTTTCAGCTATCCCACATTCAATTTTTTGAAGATTGAAAGTGGAATTAAATTTATACTCGCCCCAAGATTGCATAGTGCTTGATCGATGTAAACCCCTCCAATTGAGTAGGGTATCGTAAAGTTTCCTGGGTCGCACATCTTCGGTGGGATTATAGTGTTTGATCTTTGCGTTACTGCCACCGTAGCAATCTTTCCTTCATCATCCTGCTTCTTCTTCAGTCTTTGTGGGAATGGTGGTAGTTGTACCTTCTCTGTTTCATGTTCTAGAGGCTTGGAGGTGGACACATCTTCCGGTTTTATCATTTCGGGCTCTTCTGATCCATCTTGTGTCAACAAATTCTTGGATTCCATCGCATTTGGATTGGTCCTGCTAGGCTCTTTCCTTTCTTTCACTGTCGTCTTTCCACTTAGCAAAGGAGACTGCTAGGCATTATTCTTTCCCAGTATTCCCCAGGTTACGAGGGAGTTCAGTTGAGCTTAGCAGCGTCCCTTGCGGTCTATTTTTCAGCTCTCCCGCAATCTGTCCTATTTGGATTTCTAGATTGCGGATTGAAGTCGCCTGGTTCTAGAGGATCGTTTCGTTCTTTTCAATGTACTATTTTAGAAGGTTCTCTAGAGAGAATGATGGCGGTGGTGCTTGCGAGCTGCTGGCTTGATGCTCCGTTAGTTCGTTGAAAAAATCCTGGCGGTCCTTCTTTTTGCGCCATAGGTTAATAACTTTGTTGTTGGGTATTTTTCCAAGCAAAATTAGGGTGGTTTCTCCACTTGGGGTTGTATGTATTAGAGAAAGGGTTGTTCTTTATGAAGTATACTGACTGTGGGTTCCTTGGACATTCTTCAATCGGATGTGATTCTCCACAAGTAGCACAACTGGAGCTCGTCTATTCAATTGCGTTGACCTGCCCTCTTTGCGTTCCAGGGTTGTTGATTGTGATGCCCTTTAACAGATTAATCATTGCATTCATTTGATTCTGTAGAGATGCGATGGCCCCATTGTTTGCGTTAGCTTCTCGAAGTTTTATTCATTGATCGCTGATAACGGGTAGAAATACACATTCTTACAATGCAAACAAGTAAAACAATGAGAGAATGCGACGGTAAAAATAAACAATATCATGTCTAAAAGCGCTAAACTGAAGAAATTGTGATCGTAAGCGCCCATCGCATAAAAGTAGTTAATTTACTTATTTTGTGCAAGAAAAATGCGTTGGCACAAGTAAAATTGCGATCCAAGGAATTGGCGTCCGCGCGCTTGAAAGATTACGATCATAAAGTCATGCGATCGTATGCGATCGTGAGAAGTTGCTCAAGAAGGTGGCCACATAAAGACTGCGCATCAAGGTGACAACATAGTAAATCATGATGGGACGGAAAGCTGATGACGGTCGAATCCGAATTTAATTGACAAGCCGTTAAAGCCATACTATAGCAAGTACACTTGAACGTAGTCATGTGTTATACATGGCTTAAGCTATGCATTTATACCCATGTGTCAAAGGTCATGCGTTGGAATGGAAATATGCATTAATTTAGTATGCAATGACCACGCGTTCCTATCACAAGTTTTCTTACACTCGCGTCAAGTATAATATGAACGCAAGTTTCTTGGGTAATCCGAGGTCAAACACAGGGACTTGTCACTCAATAATGCTTGTGAAGCAATTCGTTTGAAGCGATGAATAAAAGTAAAAAGAGGAATTTTAATGGATTTACACACTACTACTACTCTTAACTAAACAGATTGAGCAATAGAAAGCTTGTGATGAGAAATGGTAGATACACAACAACCGTTAACGCATAGTAATGTTTATTATCTTAAATCGCTCGAGTAATCCCAGCTCGTCACACTAATGCATCGCACACCTATTAAGTCTTTGCATTGGTTAATGTCATAGTTGATTTATTGCCAAGTCGTTTTTGTATATTGAGGTTTTATTCAGGTTTCACTTAAGTTAGGCAGTAAGTGCTGGCAAGTAGGTCGGTAATTGTTGCCTCATATCCTTTTTCGATTTTAGAGGGTAAACCGGGAGGGGTTGTGACAGTCTCGGCCTAATGAGCCAACTGTAGGAAAAAGCAGATTAGGACAAAAGACTAAAGCAATCCTATCCATTTCGGGAGATCAAATAAAGAGTTATGCAAAACAGTCATCCTTTAGGGGGACACTTCTAGGGTGTCTCGAGGTAATGCACTAAAACTTTATCCAACCTAATGAGAGAGACTGAGGGATATGTTGTCACACGCCTCGCTCCCACTTACTATGAACATTCTCTCCATTCACCTTGGTATTGACCTACCCAAATGCCATTTGTAGGGAGACATTTCCAGGGTGCCTTGAGGCTAAGGATAGATCTCACGGTGTGAACTTTTTAGAGAGAAATGTATAGAGGTAAGGTGGAGTATCATATACCCCAATTATCTCCCACTGAATGTTCTACCTAGGGATTCATTAACTTAGAAAATCCAGCTACTGATTTTAACTAAGTGGTTTGTTTAATTTGCTAAAAAACAATACTTGCTTTTGATGATTAAACAAGTTTGATTCAAGTCTTATTAAACACTTTAACAGACTTTCATCAAATTTGCATGCATGTAACAAATCTATCTAATTCACCTTTCCAGGTAGGTTCCCAGGTAGGGGTGCGACGTTTTCATCTACTTAAGTACCCAGCCTATCCAGAACCAGCCTTAGCCAAAAGGTCCCTTATAGATACATTTGTTACATATTTAATCTCTTATTAGTCAATTTAATCCTATTAAAGTGAATTAAAAGATTAAACTTAGGTTTCTATTCTTATTAGAAACGTGATCTTTGTTTTATCTCAATCAAATTTTAAAACTCTTTTAAAACATGATTAAAGTCTAAGGTGTGCTTGCAACTCTTCATTATTGATTTTAATTCTAATTTCATTGATTATAACTTTTATAAAGAATGAAACAATTAAAACCATTCACATTGCTAACTAGACCTACATCAGGCATTTATAACTTTTATAAATAAACCTAAGGGTCATGCTTCGTGCAATGTTCATTCGTTACTAATATATAGCTTTTATATAACAAGTAATGAACTAACATACATGCAACCTCATATTATAACTCTTATAATATAAATGATGCATGGATATACTTTAATGCATGCATATATTATAACTCTTATATTATATGATGCATGAGCATGCTTTAAGTAATTTAATCATGCAAACTACTATATTATAATACTTATAATATAAAGATGATGCATGAAAAAAAATGCATAACCTATGGTAGGTTTTAAAACTATATGACATACATTATTGCATATAAAATAAATATACATCACATGCATTTAATAAAAGTTGATGGACCGGGATAACTTGTCTCAAAACCGAAAATAAATGCTAAACTATTACAAAAGATTCGAGTCAACCGATTCGAACAGGTAAACCAAGTCTTGAACCGCCCGCCTTGAAGCCTCGTCACTCGATCGTGTAATAAATCCTTTGATCGTCGAGTAATGCACGTTGAGTGTAAACGATCATTTAGCAATGAAAGTCCACGCGATCGTACAGCGTGCTTCGAGTAACGCTTGCCATGCGATCATGTAGCTAACGACTATGCGATGAGCATGAAAGTCTACACGAACGAGTAGCAAGCGCCGAGTATCGTATACCATGCGATTGTATAGCTACTGACAATGCGATGAGCATGATAGCCTACACGATCGTTTAGCGTGCATGCCTTGCATCGAGTATCAGATACTATGCAATCGTTTACCCCCGAGCGTTTATGCGATCATGTAGCCAACGCAATACGATCGAGTAAACTGTTTACACGATCGTGTAGCATTAGCTATGCAATCGTTTAGCAAATACTACACGATCAAGTAGAACATTTCTACACAATTGCCAAATATAAACGATCGTCTAGCTTGAGCTACATAATGCGACTAGCATTTCGTAAATGAAATTCAATACAATAATGGAATTTGGAAATTAGAACACAACTTGGCTCTGATACCAATTGAAGGATCTCTAATTACAGAGGACCTTTGAGCGGAAGCGGATCGTCCAAACCCCATTGTGAATGAACGCATACATTTACAGTCATACAAACATATTATGCATTATAAACTAAATTACAACATGCTTTGAATATAAAAACAAAGATTGAGAGATTATACCTTTGAAGAACCCTTCGTCAAGATAATCCCTTGATCGTTCATGAATGCAACGAAAATATGAACACAACGAACAACTCGATCTAGCTCGAACAAGTACCAACTCGATCTTCGAACTAACCGAAAACTACCACAAGATTACCTTGGTATTCTCAGTGTGAGAATCCAGGAGTGATGGGCTCTGGCTTATTTTGGTTCGAGGGAAGGTTTAGGAAAGAAAGTTTTGTAGAATAAATTAAGGAAATAATGGCCTAAATAAATTGTTATATATGCTAGTGATTGAGGGTCTTTTGGTTTTCTTGATTTGATTCAAATTTGAATCAAAATCCAAAACTTCAAAAGTGTTGAAAATATTTTGGTTGGTAATTTGTTACATAAATATAACATAAAACTATTAAACTTTTTCTAGATGATTTTGTCTTCAGTTTAGCTTGAACGGGAGATTTTTAGAATGAATCTCTCAGAACTCATGAATTTATTTTTAGAATGAATCTCTCAGAACTCATGAATTTTTAGAACGTGATAATAATTTCATTAATCCTCATGAATGAATTTTATTTTGAACCTTTTTTTTTTTGTGTGTCTACTAAATCATCCAATTGAAGGCATGATTGAGAATTTTGGAGAGAGTTCAACATATTGAATTTCCACTTTGTGATGAGTAAATTAATGGACTAATTTATGGTGATTGTCATATGTATTTGTAATAGAGAGACGTTTTACTTTTTTCTAAGCTCAAAGATATCTTAAATCTTTACATGTATTTAGGAATCCTATTTCATTACTATATTTGGGCATGACATTCAATATATATTTGATAAGTATATATTTGAATATTTCATTGGCAAGCATATTGGTTTATAGTTATTGTATTGCTTTTAATACCTTAAATGGAATGCTATTGTGATCAAGTCTAAATAATGCTACATGTGTTATTTTTATAAAGTCTATGCATGATTCATGATTAAAAATAATATTATGTTTGGCCATTAGTTTCCTTGAAGTTGAAAAGTATTATAATTACTTTTAATTTAGTTTGGCCATGTAACATTATTTGTTGGTAGCATGAAAACATGAAAATTCATTATTTAGGAAGCTTGAGAATGTGTTAGTAATTTGAGATTGTGCCTAACCTATAAAATATGTGATATTTTATTAGGCATGAGGGCTTATGTCCAAAGTAGATACAATAACATACTATTGTAAAGATATTTAGAGAGTTGTTGTCCATAATAAGTGGTAGCAGAGTCGTGGCCCTACTTTAGCCATGTTGATATAATCCTCAAGTATCGAGCAAAAATGTAGTGGAACCTCGTAAGTAGTCATTGTGTGATCCATGGCTAAACTCTATAGAATAGTGGCTGCTTTAGAGGAGGCTCAGTTAGTTCTTGGTTCGAGGGGAGGATTGTTGGGAATGCGACTAAAGTCTCACATTGGTTAAATAAGGAGATGATAATGGTTATATAGGTGTATGTATGTATGTGTGTGTGTATGTATGTATATATATATTTAATTTCAATTGATTGAAAGTACAAAGTCTTTATTTATTGAGCCCACTAGGATCTTGAAAATTGATCTTTATAGATTTAGTAGAATTTCTTAAAGGAATAAACCGGTTAGGTTTAAATAGATCTTCAAATATTTTGATGCATATTCTCATTTGACTAAATATTTGAAATAACTACTATAATACTTCAAATAGCATTTGAATAATACTTCAAATGGATGAGTTACTAAATAATGGTGTGAAAACTTTAACAATACATTAGTAAATATCCTTTGATACATGTGTTTACTCAAATTTATTTGAGTTGGTTGTGTGATCAATTTTTTTTTTTATATTGATGATATACTGATATACTGATCTCTGGTACGAACATAGATGCAAGAAATGATATTAATTTATTTATGTCCTTACAATTTGAAATGAAAGATTTGTATGAAGCTAATGTGATGCTTAGTGTTACTGAAAATAGATTTTTTTTATGTCGATCACACGTTGAAAATTGTTAAAGAGATTTGATAGTTTGATGACGCTATTGTAAAAACACCTTATGATACTAGTATGGGTCTTAAAAAAAAAAAAGGAAGATAGTATTTCTCAACCTAACATGCAAATATTATAGGAAGTGTTATGTTTTTAATGAACTACACGTACTAGACCTGATATTACATATGTTGTAAGTAGATTGAGTAGATATGGGTATAATCCTGATAAAGATCACAGGATTGCACTTGTCATCTGTTAAGGTACCTTAAGGGCATTATATATTAATATTTGCATTTTATAATTTTTTTGTTGTATTAGAAGGGGATTGTGATGAAACTGGGTAACAGACAGTGGGGAAATAAGCTCCACTTGTGGATATGTATCTTACTAAGAGGAAAAACTATATCATGGAAGTCTACAAAACATATTTGTATAGCTAGGTCCACCATGGAGTTAGAGTTTATTTCTCTAGAATTAACAGGATAAGAGACTGAGTGGCTTAGAGCCTATTGAGAGATGTACCATTGTGGAAGGCATCAGTACGAATCTCTTTACATTGTGACTCAAAGGTTGCCATAGGAATTGCCAAAAATAGTGTATATAATGGCAAAAAGAGACATATACGTCTTAAACAGGGAGCTGCGAAACAATTGTTAAAATGAGGAATTATCTTCTTGGAGTTTGTGAAGTCAGAGAGGAACTTAGCGAATCCTCTAACCAAAGGCCTTACAAGGAGAATAATTCAGGAATCTTCATTGTGCATGAGACTCAAACCCATAAAAAATCCATATCCCTACCTTTTGGGGTGGTTCTAATATGGACTTGATGGAATTAACTAAAACCTCAAGGATCCATAGCCCTTTCTTTGGGTGGTTCTGGTATGGACTTAATGGATAGTTGCAAAAATCTTCATAGTTGAGTGGTTTGTCTTTTGATAGACTTGATGAAGTTGGTCCAGGTATGGACTAGATGTAAAGTCTGTTAGGGTTGATGCCTTAAATCTCATCGGGTTCTGTAGTTTGTAAACACCCGTATGAACAAACGTTTGTGATGTAATAATATGAAATATTTTCTTCACTGTTGTCTATGTAATATGAGATATTTTATTTTCATTTACCACAAACCAATAAACTAAGATCCCTGGTTATCGTTGTGACTTAAGCATATATGTGGAGACATACAAGTGGATCATGCCTTAAGTGATAACCTAAATGGTTTGTAGTATATGGATAAAGGAAGGAGACCTTATCCTTGTGACACTACGGTTACGACCCGCTTTGTAGATGTTACAAGTGTTGTAAAGTGCAACAGATGGTATGATCCTGATCATTCATGTGGAGACATGTGAGCGGCGGTGTCCCATACACAGGAGTTTGTATAAGACCAGACCACGAAGTGTTTAGTCTCGTTATATAACGACGTTCATGACCGAGACTTTCATTTTACTGAGATGACTAGGTAACATAACTTTAATCCTGAGTGAGTTGGGAACTCCTGCCTATGAGAGTGGTCTTTTGATTTGCATGGGTATGAGTGGCCAGATTGCCGACTCAAACCTACCACTTTGAGAATTTGTCTGATTGGAGAGCTGAGAACTCAGCTACACAAGATGAAATTCACTCCTTCCCCGAAGCAGGCGCAAGTAGATAGATTGTTCCCTTAAGGGTTGATTCTGGTGCTTGAACGATGTGGCGCTACACACTTTCTCATGGCTTGAGAGGTGTTCACTCATAGTAGGACTATGATGTATTGTTCATTAAAGGAATCAGTG
>NC_052349.1:1392318-1411753 GCF_009727055.1 Benincasa hispida | reverse complement strand
ATTCACTCCTTCCTTAAAGCAAGGATAAGTAGATAGATTGCTCCCTTAAGGGCTGGTTCCGGGACTTGAACGATGTGGCGCTACACACTTTCTCATGGCTTGAGAGGTGTTCACTCATAGTAGGACTATGATGTATTGTTCATTAAAGGAATCAGTGGTACTTAAGGAGTTAGATGTAACTACAGGGGCAAAATGGTAAATTGGCCTAACTATACTACGAGCGATATGTGAAGGGTTATCGTACTATTGACTGGTTTATCCAATGGACACAGAAGTATATTTGTAGTGAAAAGAGTGCAGTTGTCGATCTTTAGTTGAGTGCCCGATAATTAACGGATGATGGATTTCGTGATTAAAGAGTTTAGTTAACTATTCACGTACCGTTGGAGCTTCAAGCTACAGGTCCATAAGGTCCCCTTGGTAGCTTAATGGATTCAAGTTGAGAATCAGTTTCTGGGTTAGTTGAAGTGTTCAAATTAACAAAAGGATGTTTGATTATATATGATATAATTAAACTGGTTCAATTATATGTGATATAATTGATATGATGTATGAGATACATTAATTGGAGGAATTGATATAAATGTGATTTATATTGAATAAAGGAGAAAAAAAACTATGGTTTATATATTAATATGACGTGATATTAAAACCCCTTTCTTAATGTAAATGGAATAAGAATAATTTATCTTTATTCATAAGTATGCTCTTTTTGGAGACGTTTTATGTAAAAAAAAAAAAACTTCTTGATCTTGGTTAATTTTTCAAAAAATAAAAAATCAAACATTGGTGCCAAAATAAAATGACAAATATTACTATCAAAATTGAAAAAAAACCCAATCTTCATGTAAATGGAATAAGAATAGCCTACCTTTGTTCATGAGCATGTTCTTTTGGCGAAATTTTTTTCACATGAAAAACTCACCTATCTTGGTTAATTATTCAAAGAAAAAAAACCAAATATTGCTGCCAAAATAAATGGCAAATATTGCTATCAAAATTGTAAAAAGATGAAAGTAGTAAACATTACTTTTGAAATTGTGAAATATGGTGAAATTTCAGACCTGAATATTTGAGGTTAATACTCACTTACATGAATGTTGATCACATGGTGAAAGCTTAAACTCGATAAGCATTCTTTACATGAGGGTTTTCGTCGTTAATATTGTGAAAATTGAATATTTTCCTTGATTTAAAAGAGGCAAAGTAGTTATAAATGAGTTACAAATATATTGAATAAGTGTGTTTTGCTAGTAACTACTTAATCTAAGGAATCCGTTGAATAGTTCTAAATAACAACTAACCACAATATATTAGACTAATAGTCATTTTATTAAAAATGAGGGGCAAAATGAGAAGGTAAAGATTCTCCCTGCCCCTTTTATATATACTATTGATTTATAATACTAATAAAATTAATGAAAGCTTTAAAACCGAAAATTGGATAAGAACGAATATGAACTAGAGTTACAAATTACATGGAAAATAATATTTAAACCTAATAAACTTTTAATTTAAGGTAAGGGAATAGAAAAGAAAGGAAAATTGTCAGAAATAGAACGATTAAGTTTTTATCTTACAAAATTAGCATTTTTTTTATTCCATCGAGAAAGAAAAAAGTAAAAATTTCCAACTCCTCTAATTACACACCAAGATTTACTAATTTTTGTATATAATCTTCCCAAATCTTATATTATTTTCAAATTTTTTCCAAATTTGGTTATGTTTACTAAATATTATATCAAATTATTACGTAATTTTTCAAATATTTAATTTTCAAAATTTTAAATGGATTTTTCAATTATCAAAATAGAATTTTCAAATTTATTCAACATTTTAATTTTTTTTAAAAAAATCAAACTTTTCAAAAAATTAGGTAAAATTTTGGATATAAAGAATCTCGTGTTAATCTATTTAAAATTTTATTGAAAAAGCTCAAATATATGAATTTCGATGTTAATTATGTGTAAGTGTTACTTGGTCTAATCTCGCGAGAAAGTCCTAAACAATGTTGGAAAAAACCGATTATTTCCAAAGAGAAAATTTAATAAAGAAAAAAACGAAAAGAAGAACGGTCGGTTCAGTGGTCATCCGAGGTAAAAGCATTGTGGAGGCCGCTCTCAGCGGGCAAGCCAAATGGAGGGAAAATTGAAGTCTTTTTCATTGGTGGGAGCTGGAGCTCTCTTCGGTTCTGTTTCTACCTTCTTCATCCTCAGGCTTCTTCACCGGCAAGTTTAGCATTAGAATCGCTTCTTTATTATGTCGTTTGTTTCAGATTTTTTGATTCATCGATCACTCTCAAATGCTTGATTTAGAGGTCGAGTAATAGTCGGCGAAATTGAAAACTTAACACAGATAGTCTTTTAGCTTAGGGTTCTATCATTTGGAAGAAACAATCGAACTTCTGATTATGTTTTCTCTTTTTCTATCATGGTAGTTTCTCGAAGGGATACTGATAATTAGTTATCAATTTTGCAGACGGATCGCGAACCAAGCTGAAACGAAGGCAACCAAGCTGTGTGGTAAGTAGTCATCAAATAGAGGTTTTCCTATATCCTATGGCTCATTCAAAGGAAAACTTAACTAAACACATGGTTTATGTAGCACAAAGTCCGTTCATGGCTGATTCACTCCAGTTTTTTGGCGCTATTTTTGTGCACTCCGCACTCCGCAGTCGAAGCTTTAGTTAATCTTGAATCAGTATCCTTAACAGACATAAGTAGACTACAAGCGTCACATTAATGTTGATAATCTTCTATGATGTGATCATTCAGTTTTACATTTGAGAAGTACTTGGGTAGAGTACTGTTCCAAGTCTTCAGTTCGCATATGGACAAATGAACTATGGGGGGTGCGCTAGCTGTAGACATTTATAATTTATTTATTTATTTTTAAAGAGGAAATTAAAATTTAATTAAAAACAATGTACTCAAACGTTTTGTAGTTAAGGGTCTTAAGCATCTGATGGCTTTCATTTGTGGTTGAATGGTTTTTTCTGATGCAAACCAAACTATTGGCATATTTCCTCTTAACTTCTCCTTTTTCCTTTCTCATTTGTCTCAAAGGTTTATTT
Source organism: Benincasa hispida (assembly GCF_009727055.1). NCBI lineage: Eukaryota > Viridiplantae > Streptophyta > Magnoliopsida > Cucurbitales > Cucurbitaceae > Benincasa > Benincasa hispida. The sequence continues at coordinate 1,408,680 of NC_052349.1, read as the reverse complement.
AATCAATTTGTGTTCCATTCTCGGTTTCTCTGGCCCTAAACTCCATTTTGCTAAAATATTCTTTCCTCCTTTGTAAAACCTTTTAGCAAACCCAAATTTACCCAAAACCAGACATGAAGCTGCTTGAATTTGTTTTTTTCTTTCCACATTTTTTTTTCATCGTTAAATTTTTCTGCAATTTCTACTGATAATAAATGAGCATTTGCTTGGAATATAGAACCACTGGCTGCCACGCAATTCATATTGCTGGTGGATTGAGTATGCATTATGGCAGGCAAGTAAATATTTAATCTTTATATTAACCCTTGTATCCATAGCCCTAGTCAGGGAAGGTTAGAATGTATCCTTCTTTTACTTTACTTTCTTTGTCATCTTTGAAAAAGGTCCATATCATCGTTGAAGTGCTCTAATGTGTAATGAGTGAAACATGGTAATTTTATTCTTGATTGAAATTGATGTGGTCTTGTTTGTAGATTTTCTGGTGTCAGTGTATACTGTAGAGCATGAGAAATACATGAATGCTCATGCCTCAAAATGTTGATTTCCATGTTTCTGCTGGAAATAGAACTTACTCAAAGCAAAATTTAGGGTATTTGTCTCATTAAAAATTTATAATAATATGATTCTTATAATGATTGTTGAAGGTATCTTATTGAAAAATATAATGATTGTTGAAGGTAATGGACATATGGTTGAGACTACTGTAAAGGACAGTCCTGTAGTTGGGTGCACCAATCGTGGAATTTTTGATGTAGACCTTCTAACTGATGAAATTGTTTCTGAACAACTAACAAGGTATTTTCATTTGATTTTGGAAGATTCTTTCATTATGATAGATTTGATGTGTTGTTTTTTTTTCTTTTTTTTCTTTTTTGGTTTTCCAAGATTTTTTTATTGATTAATCTCTTTCTATTAAGTCTCTGATCTATTAACTTGGGACCATTTGCATAGGGTTCTATTTTGCAACCCATTTCTGGGTTCCTTTTTTTGTTATCCCTGGTTAGATATGTATAGGATGAGAGAGGCGCATAGGGATAGTTATCCACCCATGTCTTCCCAAAATTGAATCCAAGATCCATAGGCAACCTTGCTAATTGATCTATCTCTTCAATAATGGTTCGACTTTTTTACATAGAGAACTGAGAACTCATGTTTCTGTTTAATAAGTGAGCATAGACAACCTTGAAAGTGTTCCATATTAAGATGCAACAATTCCCCCTAAAAAACGTGCAAAAATTCTATGCTATTTAAATCTCTAGTTTGTTGTTTGGAGTGGGTGTGATGATGGGGGGTGTTGTATTTGAAATTATTTTGATTGATTATTTTATTTATTTTATTAGTATTAAGGTTTAGATTAATCAATCTTCTGTAAGATTCTCTTACAAACTCGTTCGTTCTTCTCCCCTGCAAAGCTCGATCAACAGAGCAACAAAAAAGAAAGAAAAACAGAAAGAAAGAAAAAGATAGATGGATGAATATTTTGCACTTTTCCTTGCTATTATTTATATAAGGTTTCTTCCATACAAACATTTGATCCTCATTTCTGACCCTTCCCAAAAAATAGAGCAACCTCCCTCTCAAAATTACTCTCCCCTACCCTGCCAAAAGAAGAAAACTATAACAAGGAAAATTTTCCAGTGCCTTCGAGAGAGCTGGCTTTCTCTCCTCCTAAAAGTTCACTCACTTTTAGATAATTCTTTTCCTACCTCTGCCATCTGATCCCTCTCCCCTTTTGTAACCAATTCGTGGTCCCCTCTTTCTTTTCTCTCATCCCAGCTCGTGGTCCCCTCCACCTTTTCTCCCACCTTCTTTCCTTGCTCTCCATTGGCTGCTTTGACATTTCCCTTTATACCCCTTCTTTTGTAGGTGTAAATTATTTGAGGTCTTACAATACTCCCCTTCTCGAAATGAACCTTGTCCTCAAGGTTGAAATGAGGAAACTGTTGATTGAGTACACTCACCTCTTCCCAGGTTGCTTCATTTTCAGACATCCCCTTCCATTTTACTAACCATTCGTGTGTTGCCATGCTTCCATTCCACCTTACCCCCAGGACAGTCTTGGGTTCAGTCTGTAATTCGAACTCTCCAGTTAGCCTTGGAGGGTGTTGTTGGACCTGCTGATCTTGTCCCAACTTCTTCTTGAGTTGAGAGATATGAAAAACATTATGTATTTCAACCTCTGGTGACAAACTCAGTCTATAAGCTACTTCTTCTATTCGGTCAATTATCTTATACGGCCAATAGAACCTTGGAGCTAGCTTTTTGCTTCTTTTCTTAGCCAATGTCTTCTGTCGGTAAGGTCTTAGCTTCAAATACACCTCTTCTCCTACCTCAAATTTCAGTTCTCTCCTATGTTTATTTGCTTGCTTTTTCATTCTATTCTGGGCTATGGCCAAATTCTCCTTCAAAGCATTGAGTGCTAGATCCCTCTCTTGTAGTTGTTGTTCCACAGTATTATTGAATGTTCTCCCATCTCCATAGTTGACTAAGGGTGGTGGTGGTGGTCTCCCATAGACTGCCTGGAAGGGGGTGGTTTTAATGGAGATATGGAAGGTGGTATTGTACCACAATTCTGCCTAAGCCATACATTTATTCCACTTCCTTGGTTGCTCATTGCAGAAACAATGTAAATAAGTCTCCAAACATCGGTTCACCCTCTCCGTTTGTCCATCAGTTTGTGGATGGAATGATGTACTTCTTTTAAGTTTCATCCCCATCGTTGAAAACATCTCCTTCCAAAAGTTGCTCACAAAGATTTTGTCTCGATCGGTTAAAATGGATAGAGGTACTCCATGGTGTTTTACAACTTCCTTAAGGAATATCTCAGCAACTTGCTTTGCTGAAAAAGGGTGTTTGAGAGGGGTGAAGTGAGCATACTTACTCAATCGGTCTACCACCACCATTATCGCATCATATTCTTCAGCTTTTGGTAACCCTTCCACGAAGTCCATGCTCCAACCTTCCAATATCATGTTAGGAATCGGGAGAGGTTGAAGTAAGCCTGCTGGTGTGAGTGTCTCAAACTTATTCCTTTGACAAATTTCGCAACCTTCCACGTATTTCTTTACATCTGCCTTCATTCCCGGCCAGTATAGTTCACCACTCATTCTTTTGTACGTTCTCAAGAACCCCAAATGTCCCCCTAACACCGAATCATGAAAAGTATACAGCAGTGCAGGGATTAAACTAGATGTTTTAGATAGAACTAACCTGTCCTTGTAAGTTAGACGATCGTGCTGCCATTTATATTTTGGCATTCTCTCCGGGTCTTCCTTCAAGGTGGTGATGATTTTCTGTAATTCCTCATCCTCTTCGACTTCTTTCAAAACCATTTCAACATCGATAACAGTAGGTGCTGATAGAGTGCACAATTTCCCTTGTTCTCTCACTCTTGATAGGGCATCTGCAGCTTTATTTTGCAACCCGGGTTGGTATAGAATCTCAAAATTGTAACCAAGCAGTTTGGTTAACCACCTTTGGAATTGAGGTTGTACTTCACGCCGTTCTATAAAAAATTTCAAGGCCTTTTGGTCTGAAATCACAGTAAACTTGCTTCCCAAGAGGTAGTGCCTCCATTTTTCTACTGCTAACACTACTGCCATCAACTCTTTTTCGTAAATTGACTTCCCTTGGGCCCTTGTTGACAATTTTTGGCTGAGGTAGGCTATAGGCTTCAAATCTTGGGAGAGAACCGCCCCTAGGCCAGTCCCTGATGCATCCGTTTCAATCACAAAACTCTTGGAAAAATCAGGTAGAGCTAGTACAGGTGCCGTGACCATGGCTTGCTTTAGATTCTCAAAGGCTTGATTGGCTTCCTCACTCTATTCAAAGGCATTTTTTTGGAGGAGTTTGGTGAGAGGGGTTGCTATGTTCCCATATCCTTGTACAAAACGTCTGTAATACCCTGTAAGCCCCAAAAAACCTCTCGATTCAGACACATTTTGAGGTTGTGGCCATTTTGAGGTTGTGGCCATTCCCTCATCACTTTAACCTTCCCATTATCCACTTCTACTCCATTCGATGATATCCAATGGCCCAAATATTGGATTCTCGCCTGGCAGAAAGTACATTTTTTTTTTATTTGCATACAGCTTGTGATCCCTAAGCACATTGAAGATCACTCCCAAGTGTGTTTCGTGTGTAGATAAATTAGGACTATATACCAATATGTCATCGAAGAAAACAAGTACAAATTTACGTAGGAAAGGACGAAAAACCTGGTTCATCAATGATTGAAAAGTAGCTGGTGCATTGGTGAGTCCAAATGGCATGACAAGAAATTCATAGTGACCTTCATGCGTTCGGAAGGCTGTCTTCTCAATGTCTTTCTCATTCATTTGGTTTTGGTGGTACCTTGACCTCAGATCTAGCTTAGAATAGATTGTTGATCCATATAGCTCATCCCACAGCTCCTCAATGACTGGTATAGGGAACTTGTCAGCCACTATTGCTTGATTTAGTTTCCTATAGTCGACACAAAACCTCCATCCTCCATCTTTCTTCTTAAGTAGTAGGACCGGGCTGGAATATGGGCCGTGGCTTGGCCGGATGATCCCTGCTCTCAACATTTCCTCCACCAACTTCTCAATTTCTTCCTTCTGGCAGTGGCCATATTTATATGGTCTTACATTTATTGGCTTCTGATCCATGCTTGTCAAGATGCGATGGTCAATAGACCTTTTTGGAGGAAGAGCCTTTATCTCTTCAAATATGTCTTGATTCTCTTCGATTAAGGCCCTGATCATAAGTGGAAGTTCCTTTGACTCTTCAAGTTCCTCTTCCCCTTCCTTCTTGTCTTCACTATCATACTCATAGTTTTGAAATTCTACCAAGAAACCTTGGTCATCTTCTTCCCATGATGTTGTGAGAGTCTTAATGAAGATCTCAGCCTTGGTTAGGGATGGATCACCTTTCAAGATGACCTGTGAATTCCCTGCCATAAAGGACATAGTTAAAGATGGCCAATGTACTCCCATGAATCCTGTTGTACACAACCAAGGCATCCCTAGGACCACATCCATCTTACCTAAATCAATTGCCAGAAAGTCAGTCTTCACACCGAAGTTGGGTAGTTCCAAGTTAATGGCCTTCCAGATTCCTCCCCCTTTTATTGTGTCTCCATTACCAATGACCACAAAGAAGTTCTTCTTGTTCATAGGTATTTCTAGTTCGTTCACTAACCTTTTATGCAGAAAATTGTGCGTGGCTCCGCAATCAATCAGCACTAGAACCTCTTCTCCCTTCATCTTCTCTCTCAGTTTCATCGTCCCCTTGGCTGACAGTCTATAGATTGATCTCAAGGCAATTTTGACCGTTTCCTCTTTTTCTTCTTCTTCCGGTGGATCCCCTTTTTCCTCCTGTTCCAGATCAGTTTCTTCATTCTCATTGGTGATAAACAACATTAATTCCCGGTTCTCCTTCAGCTTGCATCGGTGGCCTGGACTATACTTCTCATTACAACGAAAACACAATCCCTTATCTAGCCATTCGCGAAACTCACTATCCGTCAGCCTCTTCATGGATGTTTCCTTCTTCACAAAGTTGTTCTTCACTGGTAGGGTAATTCTTTTGGTCCCTTGTGTCTCCCTACTCTTCCCGCTCTTCAGATTCAGATTTTCCCTACCTGGGCCTTCCTTCTTGCACGGCCCAACGACTCCCAAGTCTGCTAGTGTTATCTTCAGGGCTACATTGCGGTCACTTACTAGTTGGGCTTCATACATGCATTCTTCAAGTGTGGTTGGCTTTCTACTGATAACTTCGGCCCTCAAGGTTGGTTCCAGCCCATTAACAAAAGCGTCTCGAAGGACTTCTTCAGCTAGGTCGGGCAAGGGTGCTGAATATGTGACAAATTTCTTCACATATTTTGCATAAGTCCCTTCTTGCCTTATTCTCAACAATCTCGCGCCTAAACTTCCCTCTCCGGTAGGTCTATAGTACTCGAACATCCTCTTTTTCAGTTCTTCCCAAGTTTGAATAGTCTCCAGTTGTGGCTCCATCTAAACCAATCTACCTCCTCGGGCCCAAAACTGATGACAACAACCTTGACTTTCTCTTGATCCGACAGTTCATGTATCTCAAAGTAATGCTCTGCCGTGTACACCCAAGATTCAGGGTTCTCACCAGTGAAAATGGGTATTTCCAGCCTCTTATACTTACTTTTATCTGATCCTCCTCCTCCCTGGCCGGTATTTGACTCGGATTCATCAGCTTTCCCTTTCATTTTCATCCTTCTCCCATCCGAAGTGCCCGATTCCTCAGCCTTTCGAGCTGCATTGCTCTCTCTCATTTCTTCTGTCAGCTTCTCTATGTTTTTGCACAAACCCAGCAGCATTTCCTTCATTTCCGAAACCTCCCTCTCATTTTTTTCCAGCCTTTCTTCCACTTGTTTTTGAGCCATCGCTCGTGTACGCCCTAGGATGAAGCGGGCTCTGATACCACTTGTAAGATTCTCTTAAAAACTCATTCGTTCTTCTCCCCTGCAAAGCTCGATAAACAGAGAAAAAAAAAAAAAAAAAGAAAAACAGAAAGGAGAAGAAGATAGATGGATGAATATTCTGCTCTTTTCCTTGCTATTATTTATATAAGGTTTCTTCCATACAAACATTTGATCCTCATCTCTGACCCTTCCCCAAAAATAGAGCAACCACCCCTCAAAATAACTCTCCCCTGCCCTGCCAAAAGAAGAAAACTATAACAAGAAAAAATTTCCCAGCGCCTTCGAGAGAGCTGGCTTTCTCTCCTCCTAAAAGTTCACTCACTTTTAGATAATTCTTTTCCTACCTCTGCCATCTGATCCCTCTCCCCTTTTNATTCACTCCTTCCTTAAAGCAAGGATAAGTAGATAGATTGCTCCCTTAAGGGCTGGTTCCGGGACTTGAACGATGTGGCGCTACACACTTTCTCATGGCTTGAGAGGTGTTCACTCATAGTAGGACTATGATGTATTGTTCATTAAAGGAATCAGTGGTACTTAAGGAGTTAGATGTAACTACAGGGGCAAAATGGTAAATTGGCCTAACTATACTACGAGCGATATGTGAAGGGTTATCGTACTATTGACTGGTTTATCCAATGGACACAGAAGTATATTTGTAGTGAAAAGAGTGCAGTTGTCGATCTTTAGTTGAGTGCCCGATAATTAACGGATGATGGATTTCGTGATTAAAGAGTTTAGTTAACTATTCACGTACCGTTGGAGCTTCAAGCTACAGGTCCATAAGGTCCCCTTGGTAGCTTAATGGATTCAAGTTGAGAATCAGTTTCTGGGTTAGTTGAAGTGTTCAAATTAACAAAAGGATGTTTGATTATATATGATATAATTAAACTGGTTCAATTATATGTGATATAATTGATATGATGTATGAGATACATTAATTGGAGGAATTGATATAAATGTGATTTATATTGAATAAAGGAGAAAAAAAACTATGGTTTATATATTAATATGACGTGATATTAAAACCCCTTTCTTAATGTAAATGGAATAAGAATAATTTATCTTTATTCATAAGTATGCTCTTTTTGGAGACGTTTTATGTAAAAAAAAAAAAACTTCTTGATCTTGGTTAATTTTTCAAAAAATAAAAAATCAAACATTGGTGCCAAAATAAAATGACAAATATTACTATCAAAATTGAAAAAAAACCCAATCTTCATGTAAATGGAATAAGAATAGCCTACCTTTGTTCATGAGCATGTTCTTTTGGCGAAATTTTTTTCACATGAAAAACTCACCTATCTTGGTTAATTATTCAAAGAAAAAAAACCAAATATTGCTGCCAAAATAAATGGCAAATATTGCTATCAAAATTGTAAAAAGATGAAAGTAGTAAACATTACTTTTGAAATTGTGAAATATGGTGAAATTTCAGACCTGAATATTTGAGGTTAATACTCACTTACATGAATGTTGATCACATGGTGAAAGCTTAAACTCGATAAGCATTCTTTACATGAGGGTTTTCGTCGTTAATATTGTGAAAATTGAATATTTTCCTTGATTTAAAAGAGGCAAAGTAGTTATAAATGAGTTACAAATATATTGAATAAGTGTGTTTTGCTAGTAACTACTTAATCTAAGGAATCCGTTGAATAGTTCTAAATAACAACTAACCACAATATATTAGACTAATAGTCATTTTATTAAAAATGAGGGGCAAAATGAGAAGGTAAAGATTCTCCCTGCCCCTTTTATATATACTATTGATTTATAATACTAATAAAATTAATGAAAGCTTTAAAACCGAAAATTGGATAAGAACGAATATGAACTAGAGTTACAAATTACATGGAAAATAATATTTAAACCTAATAAACTTTTAATTTAAGGTAAGGGAATAGAAAAGAAAGGAAAATTGTCAGAAATAGAACGATTAAGTTTTTATCTTACAAAATTAGCATTTTTTTTATTCCATCGAGAAAGAAAAAAGTAAAAATTTCCAACTCCTCTAATTACACACCAAGATTTACTAATTTTTGTATATAATCTTCCCAAATCTTATATTATTTTCAAATTTTTTCCAAATTTGGTTATGTTTACTAAATATTATATCAAATTATTACGTAATTTTTCAAATATTTAATTTTCAAAATTTTAAATGGATTTTTCAATTATCAAAATAGAATTTTCAAATTTATTCAACATTTTAATTTTTTTTAAAAAAATCAAACTTTTCAAAAAATTAGGTAAAATTTTGGATATAAAGAATCTCGTGTTAATCTATTTAAAATTTTATTGAAAAAGCTCAAATATATGAATTTCGATGTTAATTATGTGTAAGTGTTACTTGGTCTAATCTCGCGAGAAAGTCCTAAACAATGTTGGAAAAAACCGATTATTTCCAAAGAGAAAATTTAATAAAGAAAAAAACGAAAAGAAGAACGGTCGGTTCAGTGGTCATCCGAGGTAAAAGCATTGTGGAGGCCGCTCTCAGCGGGCAAGCCAAATGGAGGGAAAATTGAAGTCTTTTTCATTGGTGGGAGCTGGAGCTCTCTTCGGTTCTGTTTCTACCTTCTTCATCCTCAGGCTTCTTCACCGGCAAGTTTAGCATTAGAATCGCTTCTTTATTATGTCGTTTGTTTCAGATTTTTTGATTCATCGATCACTCTCAAATGCTTGATTTAGAGGTCGAGTAATAGTCGGCGAAATTGAAAACTTAACACAGATAGTCTTTTAGCTTAGGGTTCTATCATTTGGAAGAAACAATCGAACTTCTGATTATGTTTTCTCTTTTTCTATCATGGTAGTTTCTCGAAGGGATACTGATAATTAGTTATCAATTTTGCAGACGGATCGCGAACCAAGCTGAAACGAAGGCAACCAAGCTGTGTGGTAAGTAGTCATCAAATAGAGGTTTTCCTATATCCTATGGCTCATTCAAAGGAAAACTTAACTAAACACATGGTTTATGTAGCACAAAGTCCGTTCATGGCTGATTCACTCCAGTTTTTTGGCGCTATTTTTGTGCACTCCGCACTCCGCAGTCGAAGCTTTAGTTAATCTTGAATCAGTATCCTTAACAGACATAAGTAGACTACAAGCGTCACATTAATGTTGATAATCTTCTATGATGTGATCATTCAGTTTTACATTTGAGAAGTACTTGGGTAGAGTACTGTTCCAAGTCTTCAGTTCGCATATGGACAAATGAACTATGGGGGGTGCGCTAGCTGTAGACATTTATAATTTATTTATTTATTTTTAAAGAGGAAATTAAAATTTAATTAAAAACAATGTACTCAAACGTTTTGTAGTTAAGGGTCTTAAGCATCTGATGGCTTTCATTTGTGGTTGAATGGTTTTTTCTGATGCAAACCAAACTATTGGCATATTTCCTCTTAACTTCTCCTTTTTCCTTTCTCATTTGTCTCAAAGGTTTATTTAATCAATTTGTGTTCCATTCTCGGTTTCTCTGGCCCTAAACTCCATTTTGCTAAAATATTCTTTCCTCCTTTGTAAAACCTTTTAGCAAACCCAAATTTACCCAAAACCAGACATGAAGCTGCTTGAATTTGTTTTTTTCTTTCCACATTTTTTTTTCATCGTTAAATTTTTCTGCAATTTCTACTGATAATAAATGAGCATTTGCTTGGAATATAGAACCACTGGCTGCCACGCAATTCATATTGCTGGTGGATTGAGTATGCATTATGGCAGGCAAGTAAATATTTAATCTTTATATTAACCCTTGTATCCATAGCCCTAGTCAGGGAAGGTTAGAATGTATCCTTCTTTTACTTTACTTTCTTTGTCATCTTTGAAAAAGGTCCATATCATCGTTGAAGTGCTCTAATGTGTAATGAGTGAAACATGGTAATTTTATTCTTGATTGAAATTGATGTGGTCTTGTTTGTAGATTTTCTGGTGTCAGTGTATACTGTAGAGCATGAGAAATACATGAATGCTCATGCCTCAAAATGTTGATTTCCATGTTTCTGCTGGAAATAGAACTTACTCAAAGCAAAATTTAGGGTATTTGTCTCATTAAAAATTTATAATAATATGATTCTTATAATGATTGTTGAAGGTATCTTATTGAAAAATATAATGATTGTTGAAGGTAATGGACATATGGTTGAGACTACTGTAAAGGACAGTCCTGTAGTTGGGTGCACCAATCGTGGAATTTTTGATGTAGACCTTCTAACTGATGAAATTGTTTCTGAACAACTAACAAGGTATTTTCATTTGATTTTGGAAGATTCTTTCATTATGATAGATTTGATGTGTTGTTTTTTTTTCTTTTTTTTCTTTTTTGGTTTTCCAAGATTTTTTTATTGATTAATCTCTTTCTATTAAGTCTCTGATCTATTAACTTGGGACCATTTGCATAGGGTTCTATTTTGCAACCCATTTCTGGGTTCCTTTTTTTGTTATCCCTGGTTAGATATGTATAGGATGAGAGAGGCGCATAGGGATAGTTATCCACCCATGTCTTCCCAAAATTGAATCCAAGATCCATAGGCAACCTTGCTAATTGATCTATCTCTTCAATAATGGTTCGACTTTTTTACATAGAGAACTGAGAACTCATGTTTCTGTTTAATAAGTGAGCATAGACAACCTTGAAAGTGTTCCATATTAAGATGCAACAATTCCCCCTAAAAAACGTGCAAAAATTCTATGCTATTTAAATCTCTAGTTTGTTGTTTGGAGTGGGTGTGATGATGGGGGGTGTTGTATTTGAAATTATTTTGATTGATTATTTTATTTATTTTATTAGTATTAAGGTTTAGATTAATCAATCTTCTGTAAGATTCTCTTACAAACTCGTTCGTTCTTCTCCCCTGCAAAGCTCGATCAACAGAGCAACAAAAAAGAAAGAAAAACAGAAAGAAAGAAAAAGATAGATGGATGAATATTTTGCACTTTTCCTTGCTATTATTTATATAAGGTTTCTTCCATACAAACATTTGATCCTCATTTCTGACCCTTCCCAAAAAATAGAGCAACCTCCCTCTCAAAATTACTCTCCCCTACCCTGCCAAAAGAAGAAAACTATAACAAGGAAAATTTTCCAGTGCCTTCGAGAGAGCTGGCTTTCTCTCCTCCTAAAAGTTCACTCACTTTTAGATAATTCTTTTCCTACCTCTGCCATCTGATCCCTCTCCCCTTTTGTAACCAATTCGTGGTCCCCCCTTTCTTTTCTCTCATCCCAGCTCGTGGTCCCCTCCACCTTTTCACCCCCCTTATTTCCTTGCTCTCCACTGGCTGCTTTGACATTTCCCTTTCTACCCCTTCTTTTGTAGGTGTAAATTATTTGAGGTCTTACATCTTCCTTGGGTTAATAGTGTTTTAACCTTTGTAATTGATTCCATTTCCTTAGCCTAGTGGAATATAGAGGAAATGGCTCTATGATGTACACAATTAATTTGAGATAAATAAAATAAAATAACTTTGGGTTTCCTTGCTTCATCAACGTATGTTTAATGTTTATACTTTATTGGTACTCTGCTTTGCTTTTAACATGTTAGTTATACGCCTGTTGTCATTAGGAACATCCAGTTCTTTGGCCTTAGCTCACAGAAGAATGTGACTGCATCTTATGTTGTGGTAATTGGTCTTGGTGGTGTTGGGAGTCATGCTGCCATGATGCTTCTTCGATCAGGGGTTGGCAGGCTTCTCCTTGTTGATTTTGACCAGGTCTTATGCACATCTTTCAGAGGGTGACTTCTTTTTTATGCAATCTATTTGATTCTACCTCCTTGTTGAATCTCTGACTTCTGCTACTTGCCAATCTGCAAGATTTCTTTTCCCCTCTCGTGAACATGATCCTTAGCCTTAATTAGCCTTTATATCCAATATAAATGTATTAATATTTTTTTATATAGTTTGGCATTAATCCCCCCAACCCAATTTCCTAACACAACTATTTTTCTATTGAGTTTTTTATTTGTATCAATTTCCATTACGGTTTCTTAGAAACCAGCTTTTGTTATACACATTTTTTTTTCTTTCTCTCTCTCTCGGCACAATATATCTGCATCTAAATGTACGAACAAAATTAATGCATCAATTTTCTCTCTTGTAGCTTGTATACTCATTTGATAATTGCTTGAAAAGGTGTCACTTTCTTCTCTAAATCGACATGCCGTTGCAACAAGAGCAGATGTAGGTGTCCCAAAAGCTCAGTGCCTGAAGGAGCACTTTCTGTCCATCTTTCCAGAGTGTCAAGTAGAAGCAAAAGTGCTATTATATGATGCAGCATCTGAAGAAGAAATTCTTTCTGGGAAACCTGATTTTGTTCTGGACTGCATTGACAATATTGATACAAAGGTGCCTATTTATCTGCAAAACTGTAACGATAAATTTTTTTTAATCTTTTTTTTTTGGAAAAAAAATATTGACAGTGGCTTCAATATGGATGCTAAATTGATATATAGAGAGCGAGGATAAATGAGGATGATGGATATTTAGAAAATTAATGTACTCAGATAATATAAATGAAGCATTAATTCACCGTTTATTGAGGTTTATTTACCAAAACCATTTGTGAAACACTATACACTTGGGCTGGGGTATTTGTAGGGCCCCTCCTGTTAAGTTTACACTTGCAAGGAAGACTAGGAGAGGGAATAAGAGCCTTAAAGATGGGAGCCACTTTTGATTAGTCTTTCTCAGCATAGTTTTCTTATTTCAGTGGGCCCAAGATAATTAACTAAAAGTGGGTGGTTAGAGAAGAGAATTATATAAAGAAGGAATGTATGTGAAAAGATGAGTAAGATAGTTATGGTGTATCCAACATCTTTGGACTAGGAGGAATCAAGTTCCATATGTTGGCCTAAGTTCATAATGAATGATTAAAAGAACTATTACTTAGTGAGGTGGAAGAAAACCCACGTGTAACTTATATAATGTGTTCATTTGGGTGATAAGTTTTCCATGTAACAAGCTTTATGGCCAAAGGAATAGTTTGTTTATTTGTATTTTAATCACTTTAAGCAATTGGCGTTGTCAATTTTTTCTTTAATTCATTTATGTTTACATTTGAATGTGACATCTAATAGGAATTTGTTTTTGAATGCTTTGTAAATCATATGTGACAGGTATCACTTCTTGCTGCATGTGTACGTAGGGGATTGAAAGTATTATCAGCAACAGGAGCCGGAGCTCGAGCTGACCCAACAAGAATTCGTGTGGCTGATTTAAGAGAGTCAACAAATGACCCATTATCTCGAGCTGTAATGTTTCTTTCATGTGACAAGAGTTTTCTATGAGCTTAAATCTTTATTTGTCAGATTCCTTCGTTACAAGGTTGCATCAGAGAAGTTATTGGTTTCTGGAACATGTTTTAAATTGAACTCTTAATTTAGAGGATAGTTTGCCGTATATTTTGGATCATATGTCCTAGGGGACTTTTTGTTTTATTCTAATATTTGGGAACCAATTAGAAGGTTAGAGAGTGGCTTAGTAAGTGAAAGAGTGATTAAACCTTTGTTAGTGAAACACTTAAAAGCCATTATACCATATGCCTGTCAACTATATAGTAATGCATCAACATTTTAAACCTCCTTTTTGAAAATTTAGGCTGTGGCTATTTGTTAAACATAGGTGAGGCACCGTTTGCGGAAAGGTTATGGCATTGAAGGGGGCATTCCTGTTGTATTTTCTTTAGAAAAACCCAAAGCAAAGCTGCTTCCATTCCAAGGACCAAGTGGAGAAGCAGAAAATCCTTCAGATTATCAGGTGAGGAATCTACCTGTAATACGAAATGATCATCTTTATATCTTAAGAGCAAGACTGACGTACACAAAATGATCATCTTTATAACTTTAGAGCAAGACGTGTGCATTAGGATACGTTGTGTACTTGCTTCCCGATTGACATTTCTCGACTTTACAATGAAAGAATATTTTTTATAAGAAAATAATACTGTGAATAAACATTGTAACTTTTTATCATGATATCAGATAGTTCCTGGGTTCAGAGTTCGTATCATACCTGTTCTAGGTACCATTCCTGCAATTTTTGGACAGGTAATGGCCTCGTATGTTGTGACACAACTAGCAGGGCTTCAAGTGGAAACAGAGCCTGTCGTTAATTTGGACACTGATCATTATAGGTTGCTTCATCAGCGACTCATTGAGCATGAAGAATCATTGTATGGCACTGCCATGCAAGTCCAGGTTTGAAGGATTTCATCTGTTGATGAATTTTGTATGAGTTATTTGAAGTATCTATTGTCCTCCTTTTGTTTTCTTTTGGATTTGTTTGCATGATGCTAGTTATTGTTTAATTTAAAAAACATCCACATTAAGCTGACTGATTTTGATGTTTTCCAAGTTGGGATTTTATGAAATTGTAAGTCTATTTTTTAGCCTTGAAGCCATAATTTTGATTGATTTGATGACAAGTACTTTAATAATAAGAATTTTGTATAAAGTGTCTAATAACAAATCACTATGATGTTCGTGGTTCTACACTTTTACAAATGCTTCTGAGTGCTTTTTGATCAGGCGTCAAGTCTACAATTACTCAATGCTTTTTTGCAAAGTACTTTAAAGTATATATTTTTTTAAACTTGTTTCAAAAGCACTTTAATAATACTCCTACACAAAGCCTGTTATTCATCTGGGCATCGACCAGGGTGAATTTAAATGAGAAGTTCATTTATTTCAATTAATCACTTTTCAGTTTTCATGTCTGAATGAAAATTTCCTCTCATCAATAGATATTATCTTTTTTGTTAACTACAATCAAGACTCAGTTGTTGGAATTCACTAGTTAGCATGCTAATGGTGTTCCTTTGTATTTTGATGCCATTTACTGTAGGTAGATGTTGAAGAAGTGATGTTTGTTGCAAAAGAGCTCTGGCATGGAAGAAGCGCAAGAGACCAGTCTGCAAAAGATGTTGGACGAGGAATGTGGCGAGCTATTAATGAATTAATGCTTGTGAGGTATGAATAGCTTTTCTGGCTCTCATAAAAAGGAAAAAAAAAAAGGAATAGCTTTTCTGGCAGTGTTGTCTAGTATGCAATAATATTTGTTGTAGATTCAAACAAAAAGCATCTGGGCCATACACTCTCTTTTCTTTGAACATGAACATGTAATCATCTCCAGTTTTTAAAATTATATATTTTCTTTCGGATTTTATATATATTACCGAGGAAGATGAACATATATTTCACTCGAAATTCTATAAAACTGCATTGATAGCATCAGTGTTTGTTTCCATAACATTCGACATTGTGTCGTATGAGAATGAGGTGCTGCATGTCCCTAACATAAAACTAACAGAAAATTTGTTATAGATGTAGATGTCCAGTCTCTCTAGTGCTGACATTTTGTGTACAAATTAGGTGGGACCGAGCAAAACCAGCATCCGTGGCTAACTTAATTCTTTTGAAATTTAAAGAGGTAATTCAACTTTACATATTTGATGAATTTCTGAAAATTATCCTGAAGTTTTACTATGTTCCGCAACTCATCTGTGTTTGTCAGTTCTTTGATCTTTTACATTGCTTCCTTGCACACTTTCCCCTAAAACTAAATATTATTTGTTTACTGTTCGTAACTTCAATAGTTATTTATTTATTTACAAGCTGTTGATGTAGATCACTGTACTCTTTTGGTCTCTTAAACCTTCTTTAATACCTAAAAGACCTAATAAAAGAGACTTCTTATGAAACTGACTATGCAAATACAATTCTCTTTTCCACGATTCCTTCATTGCTGCTAAGTGTAACGGTCATGCTTGTCCAGGGCCTGTTGCCCATGGCCGCATGCCCAATCCAACCCCTTTCTAGCTTACTTTCATATCCTGTATTGTATTAGTGTAGTTAGCTTGCTTTCTTTACATTTTCATTGTAAGTGACCACTCGCCCTTTTGCATATGCAAGGGCGCCAGTTGGCTTTTTGTTCAG